>NC_066556.1:6668904-6731404 GCF_024679095.1 Eriocheir sinensis | reverse complement strand
GTTAGCTCGATACTCACCTCATTGTGGTGGGGCAGTGGGCAGCTGTGCAGTGCTGAGCCGTGTCTGCTGCAGTGCTGTGATCAGCGGCTCTTATAGGCGATGCTTGGTGCCCCGGGCGTCCCTCCCTCCTTTGTCGCGCTACACTTTTTCCTAACTCGCAAACTGTTTTCCCTCAATGGACAGTGACTTGAAAGTGTTCCCAGTACGTGCTTTCTTGCCGGGCAGTTTTTGTCGGCAGTGTTTTGTTGTTGGAGAGCTTAGAGCAGCGCGGCGCCGAGGCTTGCTGCCCTGCCAATTAAGCTTCCTCCCTGCCGGCCATGCACAGTGCACCTGAGCCTGACGTAGTGGGGCTCGCTGGTGCTTTTCTTGTGTTCCAAGGTACTGGTCGCCTTCAGACTATGTTTCCTGCTCTGTCTGTACACACAATTATTATTGACTTAACGGCGATAAACAGCTTAGTTCATGGCTCCTTTGTGTCTCGTGTGTGGCTCGTTCATGATTCGTGCATAACTCGTGTGTTGTTCGTGTATGGCTCGTGAATTACTTGTGTATGGCTCATGTATGGCTCATGCATGGCTCATGTATGGCTCGTGTGTAGCTAGTGTATAGCCTCCCATGACTTAAAACCTGGGATATATGTTTACACATACAACTTCCACATCCTCATAGAAAAGTTTCAATTCTTCGTCATTATAAGTTGATGGTGATGGCCTGCAATATTTGAAGTTTATGTATTATGCTCAGCTGGATAACGAATCAGCTATAGACACCTCTACCCTACAGCAACCATTTGTTTTTGAGTTTACGTCAGCGTGTTACAGTTTTAAGGTGGTTTCGTGTTACTTATTGTTTGTTAGAAGTTTGTTTAAGGCGTGAACTGTTATCTCATTCGTTGAAGGGCCGCTGTTACCGTAGCCTGCTTCATAGTTGATTGTAGTAGGTGAGATAACATAATAGCCTTATAATCAAAGTGATGATAGATTTGTATGGGCCTTGCGGAAGCCTTTTTGTTCACTTTAAGTTCACGTAAGTTAGTTCAGTTTTTCTCTCTCTCACTGGGACATTAAAAAGGTGTGTGGTTTTTAAGAGTTTTTAGTATAAAATGGTATTGGCAATTTTAAACAATAGTTACAAAGTTTATGTGAGCGGTCGCACGAAGATAAGTAGCACACCCAGAGCGGACCTTGTGTCCCGTGCCCTCGCCCGTCTTGTTATCTGCCCTCTTGGCGCTGCTCGCTCGTTTTATTTGCGTTGCTGGTTCGCAGGAAGGGTGTTCCGGTGCTGATGAGTGCTGATTTAGCGTCAACCCAGCTTCTGTTCTCATGAACATAAGCACCTACGTGTCCACCAACATCCTGTGGTGACACTGAGCTTGTGTTTCAACACATACATTCATACATTCATATGTACATGATAATATATATATATATATATATATATATATATATATATATATATATATATATATATATATCTATATCTATATATATATATATATATATATATATATATATATATATTACATCGCTCGGTCATCTAAAAGTCGCGACCCCGCGACTCACCCGACCTTTAAAAGTAGTGTACAGTCGACGATAGAGAGTAGTGTCACGGTTTTCAGAATGTTTAGCCTGGTGGCGGTATATGGCAACTATACCACGGTGGCGCATTCACTGGTGATGTTAGTGACGCGTATCAGTGTGTACAGTGTGTGTGTGACCGTAAAATTATAATGTTGTATAATATTATATTATATTATAATATAATGTGGTTAGAAATATACCAGATTACATGAATTCAATTTAGAAATGCGATAACGAATGTCTTCTACATGATGATGATGATGATGACGAGGTAAAACATCACGAACAGTCTGAAACACTTTTTCTTATTAAACTTTGAAAATACCGCGTGCAATGCTGTCCTTCACAGAGACAGGCAGTGACTAATGCTCCTTACCATCAAACAACAAATAGGTCTGAGGGTCTGTTTAACTCGTAGCCTTAATCCCGGTCACTATAAAGCCTCAAAGACAATTCAGATCATCAAAAATCTAAAATCATTTCTCCGTGAAGATTACGTAATATCTAAGTATAAATACGTGTGTGTGTGTGTGTGTGTGTGTGTGTGTGTGTGTGTGTGTGTGTGTGTTGAGTGCGAGGGTAGAAAAGCCCGCGGTCGACGACGCCGTCATGTGAACGTTTATAGCCTATTATTACGTATATATTTTTTTTTAATAAAGAACAAGATCTTGGCTGTCAGGGATTTATTTTTTAGGTCAAAAGGCATAACAATCTCCCTTAATAAGTGCAGTATATTTTTAAATGTATCATAGTTTGACGAACAACTTAGAGTTGCTTTTGACTAAATTTGAACGAAACTAAAAGCTCGTGTCAAAATGTAGCGACAGAGCCTAAAGAAAAAATATTTATTAAGCGTTAGCGACGGGCACTTTTGATAAATATCTATCTTAAAATTATGGAGAGTGCACCTGTGACCACCGATCACCACAACAGTACGATTTCGATAGGATGTAATAATTTTCATGTCGCGTGAAGGGGTTGCCAGATGCCGCTTTCTGAACGAAACTTACTGGACAGTGTGTCACTACTCTCTATAGCCGACTGTACCTACCCATTTTACAGTCTCGCAATGTGTACTAACTCAGCGGGATGTTGCAACATTTGCCTGAAGATGGTTGTACAAAGTCAGAGCCCGCAAAACAGGGGGATGACAATGATAACAAAAATAACCACAGGAACAACAATAGAACGGTAATGTACATATGGGGCAAGGTAAACTGGGCTAGAGTCATGGACGTGGAAGCTGAGTTCTATCCGAGAAAACAAAATAATAGCTTGAAAAATTACTTACATAATACATCCTTGAAAAAAATAAATTGACTAAACTGTCATTAGGATACATGGTAATGGAGCTATTTGGAATAGTTAAAAAAAGAAAAATGAAAAATCCTTGAAGATCTGCTACAAACTGAACCTTCGAGTCACACCTTGACACAAAACTGTCGCAGAGAAACACTCATCCGTGGCGTGACAATTAATTTGCCAGCGTCGTTACCTTCGGCTTGACTTTTGAGACGGGCGGGGTCTACAACGACAGATGAGGTTGTGTGAAAAGAGGTAATGTTATCCGTAGAGTCTCCTTAGGAAGAATAATAGTTACAATGTGATAACCATGACAAGTCTGGAGAGCCTTAGAAGCATCGGCTGTGTCGGCACCACTGACTTTTGATACTCCGTTTTTTAGGTCTACAGTACTATAGAAGAAAATCCTGTCACCAAGTTGTGAAATCACCGTTGTAACAAATCTCACTGAAATATATAATTCTAGCATAATTGATTAAAGTAATTCCAGCATTAATAAACATCAATTAATAAGAAAAAATGGTCAAGCCACTAAATTTCTACCTATCCCCCGATCGTAACAAATGTGGATAACTGTTATCTGTGACGTCAAAAATAAATCCCGTAACGGGTAACAGTTGTATGTCAAGCAAAGGATAAGAGAAGATGGCGCCACTATAAACACTTGCCTGCGCCATGACGGGCTGAGGCCGAACACCATCCAGGCCCCTCAGGCAAGCCTACCGGCGCAATAGGCGTAGACGTAAAAAAAAAAAAAGTAAGACTTGTCTGCATACTTCCAAAGCTTACAGATATTCACATGCTGGTTACAATAAAAGTTACGGACAGCATCTGCTCAAGTTTAGTTAAGTCTGTCTTTGCAGAGAAAAATGTGTTTCAAGCAGAAGCACATGAGGTTCAAGGTTAAAAAGTACTTATCCCTATGTTATTCTACACCCTCGGTTATTACGGTTCCAAACAAATAAGAAGACTGGCTGCCTTACATCAACTCAGCAATAAAAAGAAAATAGTGAGTCAGAGTGAAAAGTATTACTCAAGCACTCCCCTCTCGCATGAAAAAGATGCAGGCAAAAGCTCAGGAACCAAACATAAATTAGTAATTGCGAGGACGCAGGTTATAGTCGTGTGGTGGAATGATAGACAAAGCAGCGTCAGGCTGAGGCAAAATTCGGAACCTCAAGCTGGCGCTAGTCTTTGGAGACGATCACTATGCACAATTCTGTGTATTAAAAAGTAGATCGTAAAGCTCAAATTTCCGTCCACCTACTTATCTGACTATTTATGCCTAAACAACGGGTAAAAGAACACACCAAGGAATTTTTTTGATTACCGCTGGTGACACCCAAAAAGGTTTAGGTCAGAGGGTCGAAGGCCCCCTCCCCGCCGAGCGTGTCGACGGCATGTGTGAGTTTAAGCACAAAACCGTGCAGGTTGTCAGTGGGGCTGCACTCCTTCGAAGAGGAACTTTAAGGACAATCATGTACACAAAGAACTCTAGAAATTTACCAGCATTAGCTACAGAAATGGTTTCTCCATCTGTCCAGTTTCCTTGTTGCAAACACGAGATCAAATCAGTAGACAGCCGATGGGCGTCCACTGGCCTGTTAAAAAGGCCACTCGTTTGCAGTGTCCACAGCAAAATTTACACCCTTTACGAGGCTGTGTTGCCCATCTTCCCCAAATGTTTCAAGAAAAAGTGACCGAAACGCGTCATAATCCTTCTTCATTTGTAGTTCTGTGAACGCGCTCGTGTTCATGAGGGCCGCGGCTCCCGTTCTGGGTTTGACCCTCGAGCGTATGGGAGATATTTCATCTCGCGGATCTGACACGAATGGTGTTTATGAGAACCTCACATTGGAACAAGAAGTCCCTGGTCAAATAACCTGCCTCCGTACCTGCGAAAGGCTTAATTGCTGTTGATGTTAGCGGGAGATTAGGGGCAGAAACCATTGTGCGATTAGTAAGGCAAATACCTCGTGGTTGTTCATGCAGCTCAGAATAAGGAGGAGAAAGCAATCTTTGATGACTACCACCACTCCTTACATGACAGTTACCGTTATCCTTGACGTCACTGTCATTTCCTTCTACCCACTCCTTATCGTCCTCGGTGAGAGCTTGTAACTTCAGGTCAGGTTTCTCTGCCATTAAAAAGAGATACTAGTAAAATGAGGAGTAAAATGTTAAAAGGAAAAAAAATTATCGCTGCAAAAATAAATTAAAGTGATAATCATTCACCGCTAAGTGTGTGCTCACTCCTCCCCGATGCTTCTAAAATGCATAAAAAGAGGAAAAAGAATAATGAGTGAGTCTTAGCAAAAATACCTCTCCACTGTGTAAAAACACACAAAAGAAAGAAGAAAATAAAATGAATGACTATACTAAAAATGCGTAACAATGTTACAGTTCAGGAAAAATAGTAAACATCCACCTACACCTGAATAAAATTCAACAGCCCAAGGGAAACTAGATACGGGTCCACACGGAGAGAGACAAACAGCACGTAAAAATCACCTGAAATGTTTGAACAAGTGGTGTAATTAAAAACCGTATGAGTGTAGTGTCAGCTACATGCAGGTGAATACCATGAAAATGTGAAGATTGCACTCTGCCACTCATCGATCCTCGGCTGGCTTGCCCGCGTCCTTGGCCGTCGTCCTTCGGTGCCTGGCAGTGGTGAGGGAGGAGGCCGGCGTCCTCCGCCGGCACACACACACACGATTGGGGCTGAAGGAACTTTGTGTCCTTCAATGCCTCAGAAACTCAATTTCTCCACCTATCAACTCGACACAGTCTTCCAAACACCTATCCCCTATTCTTCGACAACACTCAGCTATCACCATCTTCAACACTTAACATCCTCGGTCTATCCTTAACTCAAAATCTCAACTGGAAACTTCACATCTCCTCTCTCGCTAAATCAGCTTCCTTGAGGTTGGGCGTTCTATATCGTCTCCGCCAGTTCTTCTCCCCCCCGCAATTGCTATCCATATACAGGGGCCTTGTCCGCCCTCGTATGGAGTATGCATCTCACGTGTGGGGGGGCTCCACTCACACAACTCTTCTGGACAGAGTGGAGTCTAAGGTTCTTCGTCTCATCAGCTCACCTCCTACTGATAGTATTCTACCTCTTAAATTCCGTCGCAATGTTGCCTCTCTTTCTATCTTCTATCGATATTTCCACGCTGACTGCTCTTCTGAACTTGCTAACTGCATGCCTCCCCCCTCCCGCGGCCCCGCTGCACACGACTTTCTACTCGTGCTCATCCCTATACTGTCCAAACCCCTTATGCAAGAGTTAACCAGCATCTTCACTCTTTCATCCCTCACGCTGGTAAACTCTTGAACAATCTTCCTTCATCAGTATTTCCTCCTGCTTACGACTTGAACTCTTTCAAGAGAAGGGTATCAGGACACCTCTCCTCCCGAAATTGACCTCTTTCGGCCACCTCTTTTGATTCTTTTTTAGGAGCAGCGAGCAGCGAGCTTTTTTTTATTATTTTTTCCCTTTTTATCGTGCCCTTGAGCTGCCTCCTTTGTTGTAAAACACACACACACACACACACACACACACACACACACACACACACACACACACACACACACACACACACATATGCCCCTGTTATATTATGTTGGAGAGAGATGTAACACTTATATAACACTTCGGAGAGGTCCGAAAATCGTTGCCACCATTTATGTTACACGTTTTTAGTATTCTTTTTAAAGGTGGTGTGTGTTACTGGTTGTTTGTTAAGTGTTTGCTTAAGGCGCGAACTGTTACCTCACTCGTTGAATGGCCAGTGTTATCGTGGCCTGCTTCACAGTTGATTGTAGTAGGTGAAGTAACACAATAGCCGTATAATTAAAGTGATGATAGATTTGTATGGGCCGAGCGGAAGCCTTTTTTTTACTTTAAGTTCATGTAAGTTAGTACACTTTTTTTCTCTCACTGGGACATTAAAAAGGTGTGTGGTTTTTAAGAGTTTTTAGTATAAAATGGTATTGATAATTTTACACAATTGTTACAAAGTTTATGTGAGCGGTCGCACGAAGCTAAGTAGCACACCCAGAGCGGACCTTGTGTCCCGTGCCCTCACCCGTCTTCTTCTCTGCTTCTTGGCGCTGCTCGCTCGTTTTGTTTGTGTTGCTGGTTCGCAGGAAGGGTGTTCCGGTGCTGATGAGTGCTGATTTAGCGTCAACCCAGCTTCTGTTCTCACGACCATAAGCGCCTACGTGTCCACTAACATCCTGTGGTGACACTGAGCTTGTGTTTCAACACATACATTCATACATTCATATGTACATGATAATATATATATTACATCCGCCAACTCCGGCTATATGGGAATGTGGAACGCTACCCAGAAGCCGACTCTGCTTATTGAGTTGTACCTGTAAGAGACAGTCCTGAGTAGAGGAGGTTAAGGGGGCGTACACTAAGTTCGTGGCTTGAGGGATTGATTGTTAGAGAATTGGTATACGGAAGGGACGCCTGTTTGGAGACTTACTAGGAGGGACTCGGGGGGAAAGCGTCATAGGGTGAGCGATGCAACGCGCCCCTCGGCATATAAGCTTGTGACTGATTGAGTGATGATACACTGGCAAGAAGGTAGCACGTCAGGGTCAGTTTTTTGCTTTTTTCCGCATAAGATAAATTGCTTAATTACATCCACAATCTCTCTCTCTCTCTCTCTCTCTCTCTCTCTCTCTCTCTCTCTCTCTCTCTCTCTCTCTCTCTCTCTCTCTCTCTCTCTCTCTCTTCAATATTAGCCATAGGACACTTGCAGTAGTAAGATAAGGACTTAAAATATCGACGGGGAATACATTTTTTAGTACGTGTAAGCAACAAGTTTCAGGGCGGCCTCGTGTGTCAGCCTTCCATCGCGTGCAAGTGTTCTGCCTCCGTTTGGGTGCCATGGAAGTTAAGGAAGGAAATTTAATAGGGTGTTTGCGTGTGCTTTTGCGGTAGGTTAGGTATGTGTGATAGGGTTAGGTTAGGATTGGTGTACAGCCGAAATTGAAGGGATGAAGTAAAGTGATTTTCTTTTTTATAGCAATGGAGGCAGCTGAAGGGCAAAAACAACAACAACAAAAGTCCGCTAGACGCTGCTCCGAACAAAAGCAGAGAGAACGAGAGGGTAAAATAGAGGTCAGTATCAATAGCAGAGGTGCCTTGATACTCTCCTCTTGAATGAGCTTAAGTCGTAGGCAGGAGGGATTGCTTTTGTGTAAGTTTCGTGTACGTTTTTTTGTGAGCGTTTTTTTCTGCGTGTGTGCGGCTGTTGTGTGCACTTTTTGTATTTGTGTGCGCTTATGGTGGAAAGAACCCTTGGAGTCAGTCATTTTCGGCACATAGAAGGTTAATATAACACGTCAGGTAATAGCAGCAATTTAATCAATCAAAATTTATCACAAAAAATGAAACAAAGTCTTTTAGTGATACAACAAAATTACGAAAAAAATATATGGCAATAGACCAATACAAACGCTAAGGAGGGGAGGGGGGGGAAGCCACTGATGGGTGTGAGAGAGAGAGAGAGAGAGAGAGAGAGAGAGAGAGAGAGAGAGAGAGAGAGAGAGAGAGAGAGAGAGAGAGAGAGAGAGAGAGAGTGGCTACCTTCCCTGCCATAAGGAAAGTATTGCCTCTCATAATTCAGAAGGGACAAAGGTGACTGTGAGGTCTTGGGGCCAGAACGAAATGACTAAAACACGACGGAAGATCAAGCTGAGTCGTTCCTCGTAGGTCGTCGTCGTCGTTGTGTTGTGCGGCGACAGACAAAGCGCGGAGACAGCCTGACCCTCCTCGCCCTCCTCTTCCTCTCGATTCCTCTTGTTCTTGATCAGAGGCGATGAACAGGAGAGATGTAGATTGATAGATAGATAGATAGATAGAGATAGATAGATAGAGAGAGAGAGAGAGAGAGAGAGAGAGAGAGAGAGAGAGAGAGAGAATCATCTTGTTGGGAGACCTGCGGATATTGTAGGAAGAGTGGGGGGGGAGGAAGGGGGCGGGAAAGCCATGGTGACTGTCACTGGCATGGTTGTCTGTCTCCTTAAGGTGAGCTGTTGAGGGGAGAGAAGAGCGGGAGTGAGAGGAAAGCAAGGTACAAATCCGATACTTTATGCTACTGCAATATTACTACTACTACTACTACTACTACTACTACTACTACTACTACTACTACTGCTGCTGCTATTTCGGAGCAGCTGAATATATCCAACTCCTAATGAATGTCATGGTAATGATGTCGTTGATGCATTACGCACCCCGTCACAGCCTCTCTCTACTCCAGTGAGTCGCTGTCGCTGCCACGGCTGGCATCCTCGAGGTCCAGGCTCCTGTGTGGGGCACAGAAAAGAAGTCAGTGTTCAGCATTCACAGTGATGGACGTCTGTTACATCATAAACACAATGCAGGCGTCACGTACCTCTTAACCAGCCTGTCCTCAACAGAGCGACTGTTGCTGCGGCTGGCATCCTCGAGGTCCAGGCTCCTGTGTGGGGCACATAAAAGAAGTCAGTGTTCAACATTCACATTGATGGACGTCTGTTACATCATAAATACAATGCAGGCGTCACGTACCTCTTCACGAGCCTGTCCTCAACAGAGCGACTGTTGCTGCCACGGCTAGCATCCTCGAGGTCCAGGCTCCTGTGTGGGGCACAGAAAAGAAGTCAGTGTTCAGCATTCACAGTGATGGACGTCTGTTACATCATAAATACAATGCAGGCGTCACGTACCTCTTCACGAGCCTCTCCTCAACAGAGCGACTGTTGCTGCGGCTGGCCAGGCTCCTGCAGGCAGAAAAAAAAAAAGTGAGTCATTCAGCACAGAGGTAGACGTCTGTTACATCAGAAATACAATGCAGGCGTCACGTACCTCTTCACGAGCCTGTCCTCAACAGAGCGACTGTTGCTGCCACGGCTAGCATTCTCGAGGTTCAGGCTCCTGTGTGGCGTGGAAGAAATAAGAGTCAGTGACTTTGGGGATATAGTGACGGGGAAGCTGTGGCTGATCGGTAAGCGTGCGGGCGTGGTAACTTGGATTTCACGGGATCAAATCCCGCCCTCTCCTACAAGATGACAATTTTCAGTCATCGCCGACTGGCGTAAATCTCACATGCTGTCGTGATGACCACCATCAACCCGGACTTGAATGAAACTCTTGAGAGGAGCAAAGATGAGTTGCCGGAGGCAACATGAGCCGAGCATGATGGCGCCTCTTTAAATCACTTGCCTGCGCCACTAATTGCCTGGGACCGCCCAGCATTCCCCATTAAGAAAGCCCACCGGGGCTATAGCATCTTTGCCATTGTCTTCGCATTCTGAAGGGTTCTTGCCCAGCGGGTGAGGCGGGGACAACAACTGAACTCTATACTCGCTAATGCTGAACTCTCTTCCCCGGGAGACTTCAGCCTTAGATGTACTCACCGAGAGCCGCATTTAATTAAAGTACACATTCATATTTTTTCACGCACCGCCTCCTTAAAAGAGTCATCGCCGTTGCCGGTAATCAAGGTTGAAATTAGAAATCAAAATATAATTACTATTACAGTTATAAAATCCTTTCCAATTATATATTAGAAATTACTGTTCCCGGCAAGAAGATGAATTAAATTCCAATCACAATAACAACGTGGATAAGGCATATCCGGTTACAAATACAAATTTACGGTTTAAAAATTCAAAGTTTGTCTTCGCGTATCTCTTCACGAGCCTCTCAGCAGATTTACCATCGCTGCCACGGCTGGCATTCTCGAGGCTCAGGCTCCTGTGTGGGGCACACAAAAGAGAGCGACAGCAAATGAACATTAGATACTGTGAAGACATGTCATTAGTAACTACGCTTGGGCAGCATACGTCCGGTGGCGCGCCGCTTCACTCACTCGCCACCAATATTCCCGACATTCCTCCCGAGCAAGCTTCCACGCAGCTTCCCTGCCCATCTCAAGTCCTTCCCATCATGATCGATCGACTTGCTCCAGCCCTGAGTTACGTGGGCGTCCCTTTCGTCTCCTCCACTCAGGGTTGTCTCGTACAGATACAACCCTGTGAGCAGGATCGGCGCCCGGGAGTCGTGCCACGTGCCCATATAGCCGGAGTTGGCGTTCACGAATAAGGTTGTAACAAGCCTCGATTCACTTTCACGGAGTAGTCATTGGTTCGACACCAAGTCATTCCAGCGGTACCCCATGATCCTGTGAAGGCACTTTGTACCATAGCCATCGACACGCCTCTCCAAGTCACTGGTCAGTGTCCATGTCTCACAGCCACACAGTAAGACAAGGAGCACACGTGACTTAAAGATTCGAATCTTTGTCCGCCAACATAGATTCGACAACGCCATATACTCGTGTTATGTCAGTCCATATCACTGTTGGCCAGGCCAATCCGTCGAGTGACTTCCTGCTAAGACGCACCATTGTTATGCACTACACTACCAAGGTATGTGAAACTCTTGGTGACCTCGCTTTTCATGAACAAACTGAACAGTGTCGTCTAGCAAACCTCCAGACGATTGGACCTTGAGCTCGGTCCAGGAGACCTTGAGTCCCATTGGCTTTGCCTCTTCATGCAGCACCTCGAGAGCCAATTGAATTACAGTTACAACGTGGATAAAGCATATTCATTTATAAATACAAATTAACAGTTTAAAAAGGACGTACCTCTTCACGAGCCTGTCCTCAACTGAGCGACTGTTGCTGCGGCTGGCATCCTCGAGATTCAGGCTCCTGTGTGGGGGGGATAGAAAAGAAGTCAGTGATCAGCATTCAATGTGATGGACGTCTGTTACATCATAAACACAATGCAGACGTCACGTACCTCTTCACCAGCCTGTCCTCAACAGAGCGACTGTTGCTGCGGCTGGCATCCTCGAGATTCAGGCTCCTGTGTGGGGGGGATAGAAAAGAAGTCAGTGATCAGGATTCAGTGTGATGGACGTCTGTTTCATCATAAACACAATGCAGGCGTCACGTACCTCTTCACCAGCCTGTCCTCAACAGAGCGACTGTTGCTGCGGCTGGCATCCTCGAGGTCCAGGCTCCTGTGTGGGGCACAGAAAAGAAGTCAGTGATCAGCATTGACTGTGATGGATATTTGTTACATCATAAACACAATGCAGGCGTCACGTACCTCTTCACCAGCCTGTCCTCAACTGAGCGACTGTTGCTGCGGCTGGCATCCTCGAGATTCAGGCTCCTGTGTGGAGCACAGAAAAGAAGTCAGTGATAAGCATTGACTGTGATGGATATTTGTTACATCATAAACACAATGCAGGCGTCACGTACCTCTTCACGAGCCTCTCCTCAACAGAGCGACTGTTGCTGCGGCTGCCGCTGCCACGGCTGGCATTCTCGAGGTTCAGGCTCCTGTGTGGCGTGGAAGAAATGAGTCATTGATTTTTGGGACGTATAGTGATGGTGTGGCGGTGACTGATTGGTAAGCGTGCGGGCTTGGTGACCTGGAGTTCACGAGATCAAGTCCCGCCCTCCCCTGCAAGTCGACAATTTTCAGTCATCGCCGACTGGCCTAAATCCCTCATGCTGTCCTGATGACCACCATCAACCCGGACTTGAATGAAACACTAGAGGGGAGCAAAGATGAGTTCCGGGAGGCAGCATGAGCCGAACAAGATGGCGCCATTATAAAATACTTACTTGCTCCACTAATTGGCTGTGACCGCCCAGCACTCCCCATCAAGAAAGCCTACGGGGGCTATAAACATAACATGAAAAAAATTGCAGTGGGAGCCTCTTTATAAAAATGAATGTTGGTGTTGTCAGTGAACAGCGCCTTGCAGTCTTCTCCACACCAAAGCTTCTGTCAGGTCTCTAGTCGTCCAGGCTGAGGCCGCAGCACCGGGACGGGCGTCGCAGGGCGAGTCTGACACGTGGCCATACATACACACCGCCACTCTGTACGGTGGTGACTCTGCGTGAAATGTTTTGTGGTTTTGTTGTGCCTTTCATTACATACTTATTGAGAGAGACACAAGGCGGCACACCAGCGTGGATTTAACTCACCACAGTGGGTTCGGCGCTGCAGTGGTGGCGAGGAGACAGGCGGCCAGGACCACGCCCCCGAACATCATAGCGACAGTCACTCTGGAACGACAGGACGCAGTCAGGAGTGTGTGTGTGTGTGTGTGTGTGTGTGTTCCCATCACCAGCACCACTAATGCCTCCGTCAGTAGTTAGCTCGATACTCACCTCATTGTGGTGGGGCAGTGGGCAGCTGTGCAGTGCTGAGCCGTGTCTGCTGCAGTGCTGTGATCAGCGGCTCTTATAGGCGATGCTTGGTGCCCCGGGCGTCCCTCCCTCCTTTGTCGCGCTACACTTTTTCCTTAACTCGCAAACTGTTTTCCCTCAATGGACAGTGACTTGAAAGTGTTCCCAGTACGTGCTTTCTTGCCGGGCAGTTTTTGTCGGCAGTGTTTTGTTGTTGGAGAGCTTAGAGCAGCGCGGCGCCGAGGCTTGCCGCCCTGCCAATTAAGCTTCCTCCCTGCCGGCCATGCACAGTGCACAGATGATGCTCCTGAGCCTGACGTAGTGGGGCTCGCTGGTGTTTTTCTTGTGTTCCAAGGTACTGGTCGCCTTCAGACTATGTTTCCTGCTCTGTCTGTCCACACGCTTATTAGTGACTTAACGGCGATAAACAGCTTAGTTCATGGCTCCTTTGTGTCTCGTGTGTGGCTCGTTCATGATTCGTGCATAACTCGTGTGTTGTTCGTGTATGGCTCGTGAATTACTTGTGTATGGCTCATGTATGGCTCATGCATGGCTCGTGTATGGTTCGTGTGTAGCTAGTGTATAGCCTCCCATGACTTAAAACCTGTGATATATGTTTACACGTTCAACTTCCACATCCTCATAGAAAAGTTTCAATTCTTCGTCATTGTAATTTGATGGTGATGGCCTGCAATATTTGAAGTTTTTGTATTATGCTCAGCTGGATAACGATTCGTGCTGTTCTCGCAATAATGGGGATGTTAAACGATCCGTGAAAATCCTAGTTATTCACGAAAATGACTCCACGCTCCTTCCTGTCTGCGAGAGCTTTGTTGCACAAGATAGACCCCTCTGTGTAAGTAATCTTTCTTGTAACATTTTGCTTCCATTCAGGATGTCAAATTAAAACGTCAAATAGGTGAATGCGTTTATTAAAGAAATTTAGGAATCAAATGAAAATAAGCATTTCAAGAGTTCTGAAACATTATGAAATTATGGCATGAAATTTTCGGCAGTTGATCAATGTAAGTGTTAGGGAGGGAAGTGGTTTGCTAACTGGGGGGAGGCAATGGCTACCTTCCCTGCCATAAGGAAAGTATTGCCTCCCGGATCTCGTCATTCAGAAGGGACAAAGGTGACTGCGAAGTCTTGGGGCCAGAACGAAATGACTAAAACACGACGGAAGATCAAGCTGAGTCGTTCCTCGTAGGTCGTCGTCGTCGTTGTGTTGTGCGGCGACAGACAAAGCGCGGAGACAGCCAGACCCTCCTCGCCCTCCTCTTCCTCTTGATTCCTCTTGTTCTTGATCAGAGGCGATGAACAGGAGAGATGTAGATTGATAGATAGAGATAGATAGAGATAGATAGATAGATAGATAGATAGATAGAGAGAGAGAGAGAGAGAGAGAGAGAGAGATCACTTTGTTCGGAGCCCTACGGATGACGTAGGAAGAACGGTGGGGGGAGGGGAGGCAACGGTGGCTGCCACTGGCATGGTTGTCTGTCTCCTTAATTAAGGCGAGCTGTTGAGGGGAGAGAAGAGCGGGAGTGAGGGGAAAGCAAGATTCAAATCCAATATTGTGTACTACTTCATTACTACTACTACTACTACTACTACTACTACTACTACTACTGCTACTGCTACTACTACTACTACTACTACTACTGCTGCTGCTGCTGCTGCTGCTACTACTTCTAGTATAGTCCGTTTCTTTCCATCTGTCCGCTCGTAAACGTAGATGTGGCACCTGTGCATTGATAGCTCGTGATTGCGTGATTAACTTTATATTTTATGTAATAAACTTAAATGTTTGTGTAAAAATAAAACCCTCAAACCCTCTTTTATGAACTGCAAACATGCCGGATCGCATCGAACGACTTATAGCCTTTCAGATACATATATTTCATCTCGTTCAGGTACATAAAGTGACATCTGGCTCTGCAAGTGTCTATATATAAGGAATTTTGATGTGTTGCATTTGAACAACATGAATAACAATCGAAATAGCCTAGAATCAAATTTAACAGCTATTTTAATACTATTTCATGTTATTTTGAATAGTAAAATAAATAATTAAAATACCCTTTATATGCACTTGCAGAGTCAGATGTCTTTTAATATACCTGAAATGACATGATGCATACGAGTTTGAAAAACCATAGATCGTTCGAGCATGATGTGACTACGTTGTTTGATACAAGCTTGTCTTTTCGTGTGCTTGTATGTCAGATTAATCCATGCAAATGACCGAGTCGTTTGTTGTATACATAAACATTCAAATATGTTATTGAAAAATAAGCTTGAATGTCTATCACATTAGTTGATTTTCAGGTATTTACGAACTAGAAATGCGCGGGTCCCACATCTATCAAAATTCCCGCTTTGTCGGTGGACAGATGAAATGAAACTAACTACTACTACTACTACTACTACTACTACTACTACATAAAAGATACCGCCACCCATGTTTATTTTCCCGACGCATAATCATGGAGGGCTCCATAGATTGGAGGTCATTAGCCCCAACTCTGTTCGCTAATGACTGTGGCATCCAAACATATCACTAATACTACTTAGCGCTAAATCTATACATAACACCTTATCATCTATTGCGTCTAGATCCCCCTTTCCTTCCCTACTCATATCACTCCCGACTCACCCTAATGTCACTCTCCACCACTACTTCATAGTCCATATTGGAGATGTTGGTGGCTTTTGGGCCAGAGTGTCTGGTGCCCCCGAGACATAAGGTGGCCAACCTGAGCAGGAAGATCAAGAGGCGACACCTCATCCAGGCGACAACGGGGTTCCTTGGCTGATACTTCTTTTCTGAGATCAGTTCCACGAGTAGTGTGAAGAAGCATCGGGCCTTGGGACCCATCCCGCCCGATGTGGTGAAGACGAGGGGGCTGAAGCTGCCCTAATCCACATGCTGGATTCTTTCACCGTATGCCCTTGTCTTCTCCTGCTCGTTCCTTTGGTGGGCGACTTCCAGGGGCAGCTCACGGTGACAGGCAGCCATCGGGTTGAATATGCGGATGTCCATGAATGCCCTCTGTCCGTGCACCCAGAATCCGCTGGCACTTAGATCAACCCGTGCCTCATGTGAAGTATTAGCCGTCCTGTATCTAAGGTGTTCGCCGTCTAGGGGAAGCAGTGCTGGCTCGGTAGTGACGTCTTGGCATACTTCCCCGAGCATGCTGGCTGTCAGATCCCTCACCTCATCGTGTCGGATGCAGACGAAGCCTCCCTTCTTACACGTCATGGTGTGAGAGGCATCATTCGGTGATCCACATGCACAGAGAGCATGCAGCCCCTCAGTCGCCAACAATATCTCGGAGCAACGGCGTCGACAAATTCTTATTTTTTGAGGCTGAGTCCTGTCTCCTTTGTTGTGTGGATTTTCCTACTCATTTCTGTGGACAGGTTGTGTGTTAGACGGTCCAGCTCGTCCTTTTGGGCCTGATGTCTTTCTTCTGAGATTCTTCTTTTAATTTCTCTAATTTCACTTTGGTCTATTTCGCCGTCTGCCTCCTGAGAGATGAACCTGTTGGTGGGGGATCCGGTAAGGCTGATGGAGTTTTGGATCTCCTTATCAGCCAGCTTCTCAGGGTTGGTGATCCCCATTCTGCCCAGTCTTGGAGGAAGTGCTCGTATATCCCTCTCTTCCTACTACTACTTCTACTACTATTATTACTACTACTACTACTACTACTACTACTACTACTACTACTACTACTTCAACCATTACAACTACTAATACTGTTACAATGCTACTACTACTACTACTACTACTACAGGCCTTGATTCAGTTTAACGGAGTAGTCGCTGGTTCGACACCGAGTCATTCTATCGATACCCCATGATCCTACCAAGGCTTTTTGTATCATAGCCATCGACACGCCTCTCCAAGTCACTGTTCTGTGTCTATGTCTCTCAGCCACACAGTAAGACAGGGATCACAAGTAACTTAATGACTCGAATCATCGTCCGCCTGCATAGATATCGACAACGTCATATACTCGTGTTGAGCGAGTGCATATCATCGTGTGCCAGGCCACTCCCTCGAGTGACTTCCCGGTAAGACCCTCCATTGTTATGCACCACGCTATCAAGGTATGTGAAACATTTGATGACCTCGCCATGCATGACAGACTGAACAGTGTCGTCCAACAAGCCTCCAAATGATTGGATCTTGAGCTCGGTCCAGGAGATCCTTAGTCCCATTGGCTTCGCCTCTTCAAGCAGCACTTCGAGAGCCAAGTGAATTACAGTTGCAACGTGGATAAGGCATATCCAATTACAAATACAAATTAACAGTTTAAAAGTAAAAGTTTGTTTGTCTTCACGTACCTCTACTCGAGCCCCTGCTGGGAACTGTTGCTGGTACCGTCGCTGTTACTGTCGCCATCTTCAAGGTTCAGGCTCCTGTGTGGGACACAGAAAAGAAAAAGTCAGCGAATGAACAATGGATACTGTGGGGGCATGTCTGATATGCCGGCGTCGAAGACGCAACCTCATATTCAAGTGTTGTATGTAGGAAAAAAATCCTGAAACTTTTTATATAGAAATTTTTCCCTACCCTTATTCCTATGAAATACCATTCTATCTTTTAATTACTTCCATTTTGCAACCCTATTTTTTTTGCTTCACCTATTTAGACCGATACATTACTGTTAAAGGTCTCTGGCATATTTTGGACGAAACAGTAGTTTAATGCATGTCGAGGTGTGTTTTTAAAAAACTCTTTCCCTGGCAGATAACCATTACAATGTATCATATAGATATTCAAACCTATTTTCAAGTCGTGTATGTGTTGTTCTGCAACCATTCTTTGTAGCATTTTTTCACAACTACTTACTACGATAAAATAATCTCCGACTAGCGACTCTAGGATTTGAATCTTCGTCCGCCTGCATAGATATCGACAACGTCATAATTTATACTCGTGTTGAGCGAGTCCATATCACCGTGGGCCATGCCAGTCCGTCGAGTGACTTCCTGTTAAGACCCACCATTTTTATGCACCACGCTTATAAGGTACGTGAAGCTTTTTCCAACAGTGTCGTCCAGCAAGCCTCCAAATGCGTGGACCTTGAGCTCGGTCCAGGAGACCCTAAGTCCCATTGGCCTCGCCTCTTCAAGCAGCACCTCGAGAGCCAGGTGAATTACAGTTACAACGTGGATAAGGCATATCCAATTACAAATACAAATTAACAGTTTTGGTTAGGCGGTGGCCAAACTGGTAGCATACTGGGCCCACATTCACCGCGTGATGGACGACGCGGGTTCGAATCCCCACGCTACCACTCGGATTTTTCAGTCACCGCCGAGTGGCTTAAAACTACCCACATGCTGTCCTGAAGACCACCCATCAACCCGGACTCTAGAGGAAGCCGTCCAAGCGAATCAAGAACGAGTTCCGGGGGGGCAGCATGAGCCAATGCAAGATGGCGCCACTATAAACACTCGCCTGCGCCAGAACGGGCTGGGCCGACCATCAGGCCCCACCTGGAAGAAGCCTCGGGCCCCACCAGGAAGATGCCTACCGGCGCAACAGGCAACGACGTAAAAAAAGAATAAAAAAAAGTTTAAAAGTAAAAGTTTGTTTGTCTTCACGTACCTCTTCACGAGTCCCTGCTGGGAACTGTTGCTGGTACTGTCGCCAACTTCAAGGTTCAGGCTCCTGTGTGGGACACAGAAAAGAAAAAGTCAGCGAATGAACAATGGATACTGTGAGGGCATGTCTGATATGCCGGCGTCGAACACGCAACCCCATATTCAAGTGCTGTATGTTAAAAAAAAAAAAAAGCATGAAACTTAGCATCATTATTTGTAGTTCCTGTCTGCCATATACTACTGTACCACACCGCGTTGTGTAAGACTTGGGTCTTTTACGAGTCTTCGTGTGGCCAGCGGCACACAGCTGACGACCAAGTCCAGGACTTTGGCTTTGGCCAGCACCGTATTGTAATATTGACACAATGCAATACATAAGTACGCCATACTATGACAGCAGCACCACGTGGAAGGAGATCTGCTCGCTCTAATGGTTTGTTTACTGCTGGTGAGTCGCTGTTTGGTTAGCGACACACAGCCGATGACTAAGACCACGACCAAGACAATTTAACATTTGGCTCCGAAGACGCGTCCCCCTTTTTCCGAGTCTTATTTGGTTGCTATTCATTATTTTACCATGTCTACCAACAAGCGCTCCACTCTATTCCTTTGCTCTTTGAATTTTTGTTTTTGTTTTTTGTGTGTTTTCATTGGTTGTTTGTACAATATACATTTGTACAAGATGCATTTCCGTGCTTTCCCAAATGTTTCTTTCCCTATCATTAGTGTTTTTGATGTGATTAATAATATAACATTAATTTCGTTTTTATCATATAGATATTCAAACCTATTTTCAAGTCGTGTATGTGTTGTTCTGCAACCATTCTTTGTATCATTTTTTCACAACTACTTACTACGATAAAATAATCTCCGACTAGCGACTCTAGGATTTGAATCTTCGTCCGCCTGCATAGATATCGACAACGTCATAATTTATACTCGTGTTGAGCGAGTCCATATCACCGTGAGCCATGCCAGTCCGTCGAGTGACTTCCTATTAAGACCCACCATTTTTATGCACCACGCTTATAAGGTACGTGAAGCTTTTTCCAACAGTGTCGTCCAGCAAGCCTCCAAATGCGTGGACCTTGAGCTCGGTCCAGGAGACCCTAAGTCCCATTGGCCTCGCCTCTTCAAGCAGCACCTCGAGAGCCAGGTGAATTACAGTTACAACGTGGATAAGGCATATCCAATTACAAATACAAATTAACAGTTTTGGTTAGGCGGTGGCCGAACTGGTAGCGTACTGGGCCCACATTCACCGCGTGATGGACGACGCGGGTTCGAATCCCCACGCTACCACTCGGATTTTTCAGTCACCGCCGAGTGGCTTAAAACTACCCACATGCTGTCCTGAAGACCACCCATCAACCCGGACTCTAGAGGAAGCCGTCCAAGCGAATCAAGAACGAGTTCCGGGGAGCAGCATGAGCCAATGCAAGATGGCGCCACTATAAACACTCGCCTGCGCCAGAACGGGCTGGGCCGACCATCAGGCCCCACCTGGAAGAAGCCTTGGGCCGACCATCAGGCCCCACCAGGAAGATGCCTACCGGTGCAACAGGCAACGACGTGAAAAAAAAAAAAAAAGTTTAAAAGTAAAAGTTTGTTTGTCTTCACGTACCTCTTCACGAGTCCCTGCTGGGAACTGTTGCTGGTACTGTCGCCATCTTCAAGGTTCAGGCTCCTGTGTGGGACACAGAAAAGAAAAAGTCAGCGAATGAACAATGGATACTGTGAGGGCATGTCTGATATGCCGGCGTCGAACACGCAACCCCATATTCAAGTGCTGTATGTTAAAAAAAAAAAGCATGAAACTTAGCATCATTATTTGTAGTTCATGTCTGCCATATACTACTGTACCACACCGCGTTGTGTAAGACTTGGGTCTTTTACGAGTCTTCGTGTGGCTAGGGCACACAGCTGACGACCAAGTCCAGGACTTTGGCTTTGGCCAGCACCGTATTGTAATATTGATACAATGCAATACATAAGTACGCCATACTATGACAGCAGCACCACGTGGAAGGAGATCTGCTCGCTCTAATGGTTTGTTTACTGCTGGTGAGTCGCTGTTTGGTTAGCGGCACACAGCCGATGACTAAGACCACGACCAAGACAATTTAACATTTGGCGCCGAAGACGCGTCCCCCTTTTTCCGAGTCTTATTTGGTTGCTATTCATTATTTTACCATGTCTACCAACAAGCGCTCCACTCTATTCCTTTGCTCTTTGAATTTTGTTTTTTTGTTTTTTGTGTGTTTTCATTGGTTGTTTGTACAATATACATTTGTACAAGATGCATTTCCGTGCTTTCCCAAATGTTTCTTTCCCTATCATTAGTGTTTTTGATGTGATTAATAATATAACATTAATTTCGTTTTTATCATATAGATATTCAAATCTATTTTCAAGTCGTGTATGTGTTGTTCTGCAACCATTCTTTGTAGCATTTTTTCATAACTACTTACTACGATAAAATAATCTCCGACTAGCGACTCTAGGATTTGAATCTTCGTCCGCCTGCATAGATATCGACAACGTCATAATTTATACTCGTGTTGAGCGAGTCCATATCACCGTGGGCCATGCCAGTCCGTCGAGTGACTTCCTGTTAAGACCCACCATTTTTATGCACCAC
Organism: Eriocheir sinensis; assembly: GCF_024679095.1. NCBI lineage: Eukaryota > Metazoa > Arthropoda > Malacostraca > Decapoda > Varunidae > Eriocheir > Eriocheir sinensis. The sequence goes on along the minus strand of NC_066556.1, from coordinate 6,710,033 downwards.
GCTTATAAGGTACGTGAAACTTTTTTCAACAGTGTCGTCCAGCAAGCCTCCAAATGCGTGGACCTTGAGCTCGGTCCAGGAGACCCTAAGTCCCATTGGCCTCGCCTCTTCAAGCAGCACCTCGAGAGCCAGGTGAATTACAGTTACAACGTGGATAAGGCATATCCAATTACAAATACAAATTAGCAGTTTAAAAGTAAAAGTTTGTTTGTCTTCACGTACCTCTTCACGAGCCCCTGCTGGGAACTGTTGCTGGTACTGTCGCCATCTTCAAGGTTCAGGCTCCTGTGTGGGACACAGAAAAGAGAAAGTCAGCGAATGAACAATGGATACTGTGGGGGCATGTCTGATATGCCGGCGTCGAAGACGCAACCCCATATTCAAGTGTTGTATGTAGGAAAAAAATCCTGAAACTTTTTATATAGAAATTTTTCCCTACCCTTATTCCTATGCAATACCATTCTATCTTTTAATTACTTCCTTTTTGCAAGTCCTGAGGAACAATAAACATATTGTGCCGCCTTTCCTGTCTTTCTGAAGTTGAATGGTCTCGCATTTGTTGTGGAGTCTGGTGGTGGTCTTGCTTCACCTATTTAGACCGATACATTACTGTTAAAGGTCTCTGGCATATTACGGACCTCACAGTAGTTTAATGCATGTCGTGGTGTGTTCTTAAAAATCAGGTAACTCTTTCCCTGGCAGATAACCATTACATTTACTGGTTAAAGGAACCAACATCCCTGCCCACCATCCCTTGCGAGCCGTTCTCCAAAACGTCAGGCAAATTCACCTCAAAAATTCAAATAAACTAGCCCAACCTGACCTGACCCAAGCTACTAATAATCTAAATAAACTTTAAAAAGCCACTTTTTCATCCATAATTAGTATTGTGTTAGTTTGCTGTCGCTCTGACTGGGGCCTTTCCTCCCACTCCTAATGCTGCTTCCATTAGTCTTGGGTAATTTCTCCCTTGCTTCTATTGTGTAGACCCCTAACAATCCGAACTACCAATTACCACCGAAGAAGAATGGCCAAATGACTTTGCGACTCCCATCCGAGTTTTCATGATCTGCTTGTGAACATATATGCGTCTAGAATGTCTTATAATTTATGAATCTTTCCTTGTCCTTCAAAATACAATGTTCAAGAAAGTAGTAAATAAACATGGAGTAAACTCACCTCAGTGGGTTCGGGGCAGCGGTGGCGGGGAAGAGACAGGCGGCCAGGACCAGGACCCCGAACATCATGGCGATAGACACTCTGGAACGACAGGACGTAGTCAGGAGTGTGTGTGTGTGTGTGTGTGTGTGTGTGTGTGTGTGTGTGTTGTCCGTCCACCTCCCCCGTTACGGCCGCCGTCAGAAGTGATCTCGAATCTCACCTCATCGTGGCGTTGCTGCGTGTTGGGGTTCACTGCTGAGCTGTGAGTGCTGCAGTGCTGTCTCCAGCAGCTCTTATAGGATGGGCTTGTCAAGGCTCGTCGCATAATGTCACGCTTTCCTGCGCGGCTCACTGAGACCTAGATCCGTGCCACAGAGAATCTATCCCTCCCCCCTCACACACACACACGACAGAATTAAGTGCTATCATGCACGAAAAACAACTCATGCTTATACAACTGGTTTTGAAAAGGCTCCTGTTTTTCTCTTTCTTCTCCTTCCCTTCCCTTCTGCCAGAATTTCTCTTCTTCTAATCTCCCCTCATCCCCCTAGTCTTGCCATTTTTGCCCCCCATCCTGTGCCATTCTTTCATCTCTTTTTTATTGTTTTCCTTAGTTATTTTGCTTCACTAATATTTTTCCTTTCACTGCAATTTCTTACTTTCTGCTCTTTTTTCCAATTCTTTCGTATACATTTATATATTTCGCTTTATTTCATGCTACTGCTATAATTTTTTTTATTTACTTGCATTTTCCTTGACCTTAGAAATACCTCTCTCCCCTCCTCCCCTCGCTATTTATTTCCACATTTTCCTCAGCCTATCTTTTCTTTGATTTTCCTTTATTCCTATCATTAACCCGTCTCATGTCTCTCTTGCCTCTCCCCTTCCTTTTATTCCAATTTGTCTAATCTTTTCCGTCCTTCTCCTTTCTCTCCTCTTCCTCCTACACCATTCCGCCTTTATCCTTCCTCTCCTCTTCTTTTTGCATCATTCCACCTTCCTTCACCTTCCCCTTGTTCATCTTGTTCTTGTTTTATTAATTTTCTTATGCTTGTTTTTGCTCTTGTTCTTGTTCTTGTTCATCTTCTTGTTTTGTTTATTTTCTCACTCTTCTTCTTCTTCTTCTTGTTCTTGTTCATCTTCTTGTTGTGTTAATTTTCTCACTCTTCTTCTTCTTGTTCTTGTTCATCTTCTTGTTTGTTCATTTTCTCATTCTCTTCTTGTTCTCGTTCTCGTTTTTTGTGTTCTTGCTTTCGTTCTTTTCTGTTCTTGCTTTTGTTCATGTTCTTATTATTCTTGCTCGTATTGTTATATATTCATCCGCATCCTCCTCTCCTCCATTCTTCTTCTTTCCTTGTTTCCGTTTACCCAGCCATAACTCAGCTTCCTCCTCTTCCCTTCCCTCACTCCCTCTCTCCCTCCCTACGTCTGTTGGTGGTAGCGAGTGTTCTAAGTGCTAATCGGTTCACGGATAGAGAAACTCATTTCCACCAGGGTTACTTAATTGACTTCCTCCTCCTCAAAGATTTATCTCCTAGTATCACTAGGGGAAACGGGCCCGTTAAGAGTTAAAAAATGCTCCCTCCCTGCGCGGGGGAGCACGGGCTAAGCCTATTGGCTGCCCGTAGCAGGATGCCGACAGACTGACTCTATCGGCGATCGAAATCTAGCCGACCGAGTCGGTCCGTCGACGAGGACTGGCGTGTCTCTAAAAACATACACAAGTCATTGAGACAAACACGACACATAGAAAAGGTGTTTGTGTGTGTATGCGTGTGTGTGAATGTTGTTTGGCGTAGATGACATATAAATATTAGTGTGTGTAGTAAACAATATGTACGAGTGGACAACAGGAGGACATAGACGGACAGTCAAAGATAAACGAGTAGCAAGAAAGACAAACATTGAAGACGCACAAGACAGACAGGGAGACAATGAAAATACAGTTAACGAGTCTGCGCTGCACACTCCAGTTTCTTAGTGTCACCGAGGAGGAGGAGCACGCGGTTTGAGCGGTGACTGCTACACGTCAGCTCAGGCGTTTCAGAACGGGAGACGAAAAGTACAAATTAGTGCGAAAGGAATATTCACAATTTTTCTTGAAGGTTTACGACGGCCCGGGATATTTTTATTTCATTTTGTGTCTGCTCTACTTCATAGGATTTCCTTCGCGTTCTCTCTCTCTCATTCCTCTCCCTCCCTTCCTCCCTCCTCAAGTCGGCTCCCGGATCTCAGAACGGAAGAGATAAACGGAAACCAGAACGGGAAAGGGAAGTGGAAATCAGAACCGAAAAAAAATACATCAACACTTCGCCTTACAGTTTAAGACTCAAAGATTAGTTCGCGTTTCTGACTTTGATTTTAGCAACGACAAGGAAAATACTGGCACGATATCATACGAGCTGTTGGGGAAATATGCGTAATAATACCATTTACTATTAGGTAATGCTGCAAACTTTACGTATTTTTTCTAGTACTGTGCTCACACTTTCACCGTTGCTCACACTATATATCGGCATACTTCGACTTCATAAACAAGAGAAAGAACTAACAAGAAAAAATACTGGCCACCTCTTCGCCTAAGGATCCGTTGTTTTGTGCATATTCTTTACCATCTGGCCGTAACACTGACACCCTCTGATATGGTCGTCTTTTCCAGCTCTGACGACTTGAGATCCATGTTTTGATCCAGACATTCGGCGTTGTCTGTGCCGCAGCGCAATGGATCAAACCTTCGAATCCAAAACGGGGGCGTGGCTGGACACCTCACCTCCACCGCGTCGTAATTCCACTGGTCAGCGAAAGTGTAGCGGCCTCTGTCCAGGTAGAAGGAAACAGTGGACTGAGGCATAATCATGAGGCTCGTAGCGTTAGGCAGAAGCAAGTAGCACCAACGTAAGGCAAGTTTAAGTTCCTCCATTCCGTTGCAAAATACCATCACGCCGTCCAAAGTCGGGGTGTCGAGGCCCAGCGCTATGTACCGAGTCATAAGCTCTGCCATGATGACCTCGTAAGTTGTCCTGAAAACATCCCAAGGGTACATAGGCTGTGAGGGAACGGCCACCAGACAGTCCGGGGAGGCCTTGTACTGCAGACCCTCACACCTGATGCCTCGCCAGAGCTTCCCTTTTGGACTTTCTGTTGCAGTGGGGACCAAAGGAGTGGGGTTAGTTAGGGTGGGGTTTATCTGGCTGGGGTTGGTGATGGCAGGGGGCGTAGTGGGGGCTGTGGAAGGGGTGGGTTTTGTTTTTTCGGAAGGGGTGACAGCAAGGGGGTTAGTTGTGACCTCGGCGCCGATGGAGTATGTTTTATTCGGGGTTTTGCCTTTGATGGATTTGGAGTCTGGCTTTTCGTGGGTGTTTGGGAAGGTCGAGTTGGCGTCTGTTGGGACTGTACGGTTTAGTCTCAGATCATCTGTGATAGTCTGGGGGTTGTTATTGTCTCTGGGAGTAGTCTTGTGCGGGGCCTTGGTGGTTGGGTTAGGTTTTGAGAAGGTTTTTCTGTATTGGAGTGTCTCGTTCAGGGTTAGGTCGGGAGTGGAGGTTAGGTTGTTAGTGGGTTTAGTAGGATTAGTCCTGTCGGGGAAGTTGGAAGTTGCAGAGGAGGAAGTAGAATTTTCGGGGGTCGGATGAGGTGTTATGTTGGAGTTGATTTTGTCGTTACCATTGAAGGGAAAGTGTTCAGGGTCTTTAGTGTGGCCGAAGTCGTCTTTAGAGGCTGTAGAGAGACCCTCATCCTCTTTCTGCAATTGTATGGAAAGATCATCAGGAGAGTCGTCGTAGTCACTGTCGGAGGTGGCGTCGAAATCGGAGTCATCCTCGTCGTCGTCGTCGGTGAGGCCTTGAGCACTTTCGACGGAGATGGATGGGTCGTCCGTCTCGCTGTCATCGGAGTCAGGGACAGGGATAAGAGCCGCGAAATCCTCAAGGGGATCGGCGTCACTGGTGGCGCCAACTGGAAGGACGTCGATGCTGTTCGCGATGGTGCTTGTGGCGAGGGAGGGGCTGGAGGGGGTGTCGGGGATCGCGGCTGGGAAGGTCGGGGTGTTGCGTGGTGCCGGTTGAGTAGGGTTTGTCCCCCCGCTCCCCAACGCCGCGCCAACACAGCACAATAGCCACACGAGACGCAGAGTCATGATAACGCTGGAGAAAAAATGAAGAAACTGGGCTTACAAATATATTGCGTGACCTTAAAGAGGAACGAGCAATAAATTAGAAAAAATAGTACTACTACTACTAATGACAATAATAATAATAATAATAATAATAATAATAATAATAATAATAATAATAATAATAATAATAATAATAATGTGATGATGATGATGATTTGTGTGTGTGGGGAACGAGAACAAAAGCAAGAACAAGAAGAACAATAATAATAACAAAAACAAGCAACAGAAACAAAAACAAGAAAGAAACAAGCAGCACAGGAAGAAATCGAATAAGGAAAAGAAAGGAAGACAAAAAAAATGAATGAATGAAAGAGCAAGAGAAAGAGAGAGCACGTGAAGACAATACCGATGAGTCGAGCAAGACAATCAGTTACAGCGAACATTCACAAAGATAGGAACCAAGTATAAGTTAATGATTAAAACATCAGCATAAACCTGTAAAAATAGCAAGACTAAAATGATAATGAGAACTACTACTATTACCACCACCACTACTACTACTACTACTACTACTACTACTACTACTACTACTACTACTACTACTACTACTACTACTACTACTACTACTTCTACTATTACTACTTCTACAGTTACTACCACTACTACCACTACTACTACTACCTCTACTATTACTACTTCTACAGTTACTACCACTACTACTACTACTACTACTACTTCTACTGTTTTCTGGCGACCACAAACGAAATAATTATGATTCTGAAATAATAATGAACAGCAGATGCAAAATTTACTAGGAATTGCATGGATTGGTATTTTATGTTTTGTTGAAATCTCTACTGTAAGAATTTGATTAGCATAAGTTTTCTTTTTTTACGAAGTTAATGGTTTGAAGCGTTTTATTTCTTGTAAAGTCATACATTTTTGCACTGACTATTTTTGTACGTTCCTATCTGAGCTCCTTTCTTCCTTTTGTGCTCTTCATTCTTTTTGTTTATTCTCTTTCAATTCCTTGGCGTTACTTTTACTACGCACTGTCATTCCTTCCAGTCCACACTGCGCTCCGACTTCACTGTCCTTCCTCCACCACCAGCTCCGTGCCGTCCATCTCCTTCGTCGTTCAAGGATTCACACTTTTCTTTGTCCTTTTGCTCCTTGATCACTTTCGTGTCCCTTCCTTGCTCCACGATTACCTTTCTCTTCGTCCGTTGTTCCGTACATTTTCCTTTTTTTTTGGCTTAAGATTCATATACATCTTTCCACCCCAACCTCCTTTTCCTTTCTCGTCCTCCTCTTTCACTTTGCGCACGTAAAAGGGAGCGATGCCCCTACACCTTACCCTCCACGAGTCGCTGGTTCTCTTATCGGCAAGACGAAGGAGTCCCCAATGAAGGGCCGTGGAGATGGATGCTTGAGTGGCCTTTACCTTACCCTCAGGACCCGATACGGTGCAGTAGAGGAGCTTCATCTTCATCGCTCTCATGCCTCTGCAGAACACCTTGATATGTGTACCTGTCCTCTCCCTCCACCTGTTCGTGAGTCGGTACCGCACAAGGAGCTCCGCGAGGACAGCCTGGTGCGAGGTGTGGATGGTCTCAGGAGGCAGAGCTTGCGTGGCGGGGACGTACAGGAGGCACTGGGCACACGCCGGTCTCGAAGTGGTGTACAGAGGTTCGCAGTCCACTCCCCGCCACGTGGTCGTCATTCCTGTGTTGCGTACCTCGTCCCCCCTACCTGGTGACCTGTTCCCTGGTTTCTCAGTGCCCCAGGCCCTCATCATTGCCCTCATCCTTGCGTTTATTAGAAGTGCCCTCGTATGCCCTTGTTCCTGCCCATGCCCTTGCCCTTGCCCCAGTCCCTCTACCTGCGTCACCTGGCACCACCACCACCACCACCATGACATCGGCAGGATGTGGACCATCATTGTAACTTGTGCACGAAAAAAAAATTGTGCTCTGTAGAGGTAATGGATGAGTGTTTGTCAGGTAGGCCGGATGAGGGAGAGCGGAACTGAGGAAGGGGGAGAAGGAAACAAGAGAGATAGAGAGGAAATAGAGAGGGAGCCAAGAAAATAACCTTCACAGTGCTATTGAGGGTATAGGCGTGACGGACTTGCGTGTGCTTGCATGTACATAGAGAAGCAGTGAACGGAAAGGAACAAAATAAAAAAGGGAAGTAATTTTGACACGGCGGAAAGGAATGCATTCAAATAACACATGCATTCGACGTAATGAAGGGGGAGGGGAGGGGGAAAGAACAAATAAAGAGCGTTGAAAGGAAGCAGGGAGGTTGACAATGCCGTAAATAATAAATCGAAAAAAATAATCTTGAAAAATATATATATTTTTTTTAGGTGCTGCCCGTAGCGCCGGTAGGCTGTCTTGAGGGACTTCTTGAACGGCCCCGGCCGCTTAGTGGCGGAGGCTGATTTTATTAAAGTGGCTGCCGTGATGTATGACCCTTGCCCGGCCCATGCTGCCCCCATGTGCCCTCTTGACCAAAGTCGCTGAAGGTAGGGTTGATTGAATGGCTGGACAGCTTGTGGGTAATCCTCCACCACTCGACGATGGTTTGAAAAAGCGTGTTTTGGTGGGACTCGAACCTATATAGTCCACGCTAGGTCCTCGGGTTCACCACGCCCGCACGCTGATCACTCGGTCGCCGCCTCTCCAATGACATAATGATGTTGAAATTGTAAGATATAATTCAGGTAATTACGTTGTTAATGAATAATAATTGTATCTCTAAATGAATGTATTAATTTATAAACTAATATAATAATAATACAAGATAACAAGGCAACAAATCAAATGAAAAGTCAACACACAAGCGACACTAATGAAAACGGAGAGGCAGACGGACATACAGACAGACAGACGAACAGGACAGACATAGAAGAAAGATAAACACGGAAGACATTGAAAAAGATTATAGGGAGAGGTGTTGGCGTGGCCAAGGTGATTCATGTCTTTGTACTTCCTACTGGAAGGTGGTGGTGATCATCAGACGATGATGATGATGACGATGATGATAGAAGAAAGAGGTGGTGATATTTTTGGCATAAAAATGTAGAAAAAAAGTCGTAGGAAACATGGAATCTTGGAAATCCAAGTAACAGAGAGCCTACTGGCTAACTAGGAGGTTGCCCACTCTGGTGATTCAGTCTGCTGGACAGTCATTTTGTGCCTGCAGAGCAGATGAAAGCACTTCGCTATTCAATTACTCCTGACACAACGAAATAACGGTTGATTTGAGTTTTAAATGAGTTGATGTCATTCGCACTTACTATCTCTGTAGGAAGGTTGTTCCAGTGGCGGATGACTCGGTTTGAAAAGAAACTCCTGCCAATTTCTGTACTACATCGTTTCGCTTAAATAGGTATATCGAAATTTCGAGTTCATTAGTTGGTTGTAGCTAAAAAAAAAAATGAAGTGATTGACGTTGCTGAACTTCTTCAGGTACTTGAAGACCTGAATCAAATATTATAAGGGTCTCTTCCAACGTAAAGAGGTCTAGTCGCTCGAATCGTTCTCCATACGGTTGAGCCCTCAATGGAGGAATCAATCTCGTAGCGCGTCTCTGAACTCTTTCTGATAATTCAATATCCGTCCTGTAATTAGGAAACCAGAACTGTACTGCATATTCGAGGTGGGGCCCTACCATTGAATTATACATATTGCATAACTGTATACCCATAAATATAGAGGAGCAGAGAGAGAGAGAGAGAGAGAGAGAGAGAGAGAGAGAGAGAGAGAGAGAGAGAGAGAGAGAGAGAGAGAATCCTCCCTCTAAGTCAATATTTGCCGATGAAGCGCCCAAGGTTGAATTAAAGGGTCCTTTTCTCACCTCGTGCCCAGGAGGAGGAGGAGGAGGAGGAGGAGGAAGTAGGAAATAAAGAAGAAGAAGAGAAGAAGAACAATTACGACGACAACAGTGAGGATAAATGATAATAAGAATAAAATGATAATAGCAATAATAATAATAATAATAATAATAATAATAATAATAATAATAATAATAATAATAATAATAATAATAATAATAATAATAATAATAATAATCAGATGAGGAAGAGATCGAAAAAAAAGAGTGATGGCGTAGAAGGAGGAGCGAAGATGATACTAAAGAATAATAATGGAAAAAAAATGACGTAAATCCTTCATCATCTTCCACCATTGTCACTTCCTTGAATAGTTTACCGCCCTCATTCACTATTTTTCTTTACCTTCCTTACTGGTTCTCGCTGGTGTGTCTCGTCTCCAATCCTTGCGCGCGTGTGTGTGTGTGTGTGTGTGTGTGTGTGTGTGTGTGTGTGTGTAAATTTGTATACACGTGAACAGACCAACGACTCTCTTCCTCTCAAGTTTTGTTCTTCTATTTGTGATTTTACTCCCATTTTTTTTTTTTTATGAAGAGTCGTAACCTTCGAAATATCCACGAGTTGGCCTTCACCCGAGTGTTGTTTTTTTCATCGGGGCATGGCGGTCAATTTTTCATGAGGTTAAAATTAGATCTAGTTGAAAAGATTAAGCGTTATTCATTGTTCCTTTTTTTAATCTTTTTGAATTACCCAGACTGTCTTTTTTTTCTATTTTCTTGCCGATCAGGTCTAGTTGAAAAAGATTAAGCGTTATTCATTGTTCCTTTTTTTAATCTTTTTGAATTACCCAGAACGTCTTTTTTTCTTTTTTTTTCCCCCATCAGGTCTAGTTGAAAAGATTAAGTGTTATTCAAAGTTAATTTTTTGTACCTTTTTGAATTACCCAGAACGTCTTTTTTTTCTATTTTTCCCCATAAGGTCATGTTGAAAAGATTAAGTGTTATTCATTGTTCCTTTTTTGTATCTTTTTCAAATACCCAGACTGTCTTTTTTTTCTATTTTTTTCCCTATCAGGTCTAGTTGAAAAGATTAAGTGTTATTTTTTTCCCCATCAGGTCTAGTTGAAAAGATTAAGCGTTATTCATTGTTCCTTTTTTTAATCTTTTTGAATTACCCAGAACGTCTTTTTTTCTATTTTCTTGCCCATCAGGTCTAGTTGAAAAGATTAGTGTTATTCAAAGTTAATTTTTTGTATCTTTTTCAAATACCTAGACTGTCTTTTTTTTTCTATTTTTTCCCCATCAGGTCTAGTTGAAAAGATTAAGTGTTATTTATTGTTCCTTTTTTGTATCTTTTTGAATTACCCAGACTGTCTATTTTTTTCTATTTTTTCCCCATCAGGTCATGTTGAAAAGATTAAGTGTTATTCATAGTTCCTTTTTTGTATCTTTTTGAATTACCCAGACTGTCTTTTTTTTCTATTTTCTTGCCGATCAGGTTTAGTTGAAAAGATTAAGTGTTATTTATTGTTCCTTTTTGTATCTTTTTGAATTGCCCAGACTGTCTATTTTTTTCTATTTTTTCCGCATCAGGTCATGTTGAAAAGATTAAGTGTTATTCATTGTTCCTTTTTTGTATCTTTTTCAAATACCCAGAACGTCTTTTTTTCTATTTTTTTTCCCGATCAGGTCTAGTTGAAAAGATTAAGTGTTATTCATAGTTCCTTTTTTGTATCTTTTTCAAATACCTAGACTGTTTTTTTTCTATTTTCTTGCCGATCAGGTCTAGTTGAAAAGATTAATCGTCTGTCATGACTTCGTTTCGTAATTATTTGAAACACCCGGATTTTCAGTGTCTTGCTTTATTTCCACCATGAGAGTAGGTAAAAAAATAAGCGTCCTTCACAGTTTCTTTTCATACATTGTGGAATACCCAGATTATATATTTCTTCCTTTTTTGCCCTTTCAGATCGTGTTGAATAGAATTAATATCTCTAATAGCTTCTTTTCGTTTACTGTGGAATACCCAGATTGCCTCTTTCTCTCTTTGTTTTCAGATGATGTAGAAAAAATTAAGTGTCCTTCATACTTATTCTCGTATACTTCGGAATATCTAGACTCTTTATTTCTCTTCTTTTTTCCTTTCGCTTTGCCATGAGCTCAACATTAAGCGTCCTTCACAGTCTAATTCCGTATAATTTGAAGCATCCTGAATGTCTCCTCTCTTTTTCCTTGTTATATTATGTTGGAAAAATTAAACGTCCGTAGTGTCTATAATCTGCAACACTCAGCTCATCCCTCTCCCCTTTTTCTCTCATATCTCCCCCTCTCTCTCTCGGTCCATCTCCCTCCTTCCCTCCCTTCCTTCCCCTTTCCCATCCTCTCTTCCCTCCACATCTTTCCTTTTCCGCATCTCGTTATTTTTCCTTCGTTCCTCCCTTCTCCTTCCTCCCTCCCTCCTGCATAAAACATCTCCATGACTATTGCATCAGTTTTTTCATGGGGATATTATTGCATTTGCCGTCATAGTTTATCCTCGTACATTTTTGAATACCCAGACGTTCTTTTCTCTCTCCTTTTCTCCGTGCATATAAAACACCGATATTGGCTATAACATCAATCTTTCATAAGGAATATCACAGTCACCTTAAAAAAACTAAAATAACCTCCAAACTTTATATTCTCATGACCTTCACAGTAGCCCACAAGCAGGCCTCTTATGATCGTTCTTGCATCAGTTCAACCATGACGCTTACTCCCTTTCAAGAGCACAATATCAGCGTTGCCCTTTGTCGCCGCTGCTCCGTCCTGGGAAGTCCCGTTGGCGAGACTCTTTCTTCTGTTCTGCTTTTTCCCCTTTATTTTTCCCATTGGCAATGACACCGGCGCTCTCCTCTCTTTCATACGGACGGCAGCGAGTCACCTTTAGGAAGAAGATTTTGTAATTCATTCTCGTTGCCGGTTTAAGTCGGTTTTGTTGGTTTATTTTGGGATTATGTATGCCTCCTCCGTACTCTGACCTCTGTTGATCGCTGGCACACTCGTTCTTCTCTCCCTATTTGTCCATAACTAACCTCGTTTCTCCCTTCTCTCATCCCCTATTCCCACTCTCCCTTCTTCCACACCTTGCATCTCTTCTCTCCCTCCTCTCTTCTCCCTTCTCTCACCCCCTCTCTCCCATTCTCCCTTCCCCTTCTCTCAGTCCTTCTTTTCTTTCTCCTCTCTTTCTCTCTGGTACACTCTGGTTTGGTGTACTTACATTTGGTACACTTTTAACTGGTACTCTTTGAACTGGTACACTCTGATTAGTATACTTTGGCCCAATTAACGTATCTACTTGTTTCTTCCTGGTAATGACACGTTCTCTCTCTCTCTCTCTCTCTCTCTCTCTCTCTCTCTCTCTCTCTCTCTCTCTCTCTCTCTCTCTCTCTCTCTCTCTCTCTCTCTCTCTCTCTCTCTCTCTCTCTCTCTCTCTCTCTTCCAATCCTGTCGATGACGTAGGTACACACACATGTTTCGTAGGTCCTTCCCTCCTTCTCTCCCTCTCTTCCTCCCTCTCTCTTCCACCCTCTCTCCCTCCTTCCTTCCCACCCTCCACATGTTTTCTTTTCCTCATCTCCTCAATTATTTTTCTCTCGTTTCTCCCTCTTCCAGGTCTTCCCCTTTGGTTTCTCTCCCTTCTCTTCTTTATTCCTCTTCCTCTCTCTTCGTCCTCATCCTCCAGGTCTTTTTTCTTGCTCTCTATTATTGCTTATTCTTCCTTCCTCCGTTCTCTCTTTATTCCTTTTATCCTTCTTATCTTCCCTCTCTCATAACCTCCCTCCCCTGTTCTTCTCCTCTTCCCTCACCTTATATTAATCTCCCTTCTTCCTTCTTTTACTCCTTTTCTCTTACCCTCCCTTCCCCTCCTACTCTCCCTTCCTCTTCTCCCTTGTCTCACTCTCTTCCACTCTCCCTCCCTTTTCCATTCTCTCACGGCCTCTCTCCCACCTTCCCCTCCCTCCTCCCTCTCCTCCCTTCTTATTCATGACCTGCATGGCAATAACTCTCCCTCCCTTTCCCCTCCTTCCTCTCCCTTCTCTCCCTTCCCTCCCTTCCTCTCTCCCTCCCTCCTCGTTAGCATTCCCTTCGATGCCTCTTTTACGACTCCTTAATAAATAAATAAAGAAACACTTGTAAACAAATCTCTCTCTCTCTCTCTCTCTCTCTCTCTCTCTCTCTCTCTCTCTCTCTCTCTCTCTCTCTCATGGAAGTAAATGAGTATATGACGTCATGAGACAAACAGACTGACTGACTAACGAACTCTCCCTTCCCTCCTTCCTTCCTCCCTCTCTCCCTCTCTCTCTTTAAATCCCTCCCTCCCTCCCTTCTTCCCATCCTTTTCTCTCCACAACAATTTCGGCGACAGTGGCCTCAGAGGAACCTAAGTGTGTGGTGAACGAGTGTGTTGATCCTCTATTGCTTCCTCTATTTTATCCTTTTTCCTTCTATTTTCATTTTTATTTATTTGTTTTCTTGTTTTTCGAAGCCTCACGTTGCACCATTTTACTTTTTTTTCTTCTTGATCCTCCTTGTCTTCCTCTTTTCATCCCTCATTTTATTTTCGCTTACTCTATCCTCTTCTTAATACCTTTTCCTCTTTTTTGTCTCTGTTCCCTCTTTTCTTTAACCTCTATTTCTCGTTTTCTTTGTTTTTTCGAAGTTTAGTTTTACCTCATTTTACTCTGTTTTCTTCTTAATTTCTTTTTCTTCCTCTTTTTATCCTTATTTTCTTTATTTTTACCTTATTATTCGTTTTCTATATTTGTGTAACTTCATTTTGCCTCATATTACTTTTCTTGATCATCCTTTTCTCCCTCTCTTTATCCCTTTTCTTCTTCTTTTTCCCCTACATTATTCGTTTTCTTTTATTTCTGTAACTTAATTTTCATCCCATTTTACTCTGTCCTCTTTCTACGCATTCATCCCTTTGTTTTATGTAGTTCTCTTCTCCATTCCCTCTTCTACCTCTCCTTTCATTCCTTATCTATTCAATATCTTCACATCTCAACTATATTTTCTTTCTTCTTTTTCTGGACCTCAAAATCCTTCATTCCAGCACACTTCACATCCATAACAGAAGGATCAGCCAAGGACTCTTCCGGCTCAGTAACTTCCCATTTCTGAAGATGCAAGGCCAGGGAGAGATCCGCCAAGGTCATGCCCTTCCCTCGCACCATACACTCCCGTAGGATCATGTAGAAGGGTCTCTTGCCTCTGCATTTTACGTGGATCTCCTGTGTGGTGGGAGTCCTCTTCTTTGTCTTGTTCCTCTTCCGCTGTCTCAAGGTCTTCATAATTGCCTTCTTTTTGTTCTTCTCTTCTTCCTCCTCATCGGTTTCATCATATATCGTTTTCTTCTGTGTTTTTTTCTCCTCCTTCTTTTTCTTCTCCTTTCGAATTCTCAATGAGCGTTCTTTTTCTCGTTTTTTCTCCTCCTCTTCCTCCTTTTTCACTCCTTCCGCCGGTTCCTTTTCGTCCTCGTCCTTTCCTGGCGGTTGATCCTTCCGTGATATCCTATACCGTGTCAGAAGCTCGGCCTTGACTGCCCAATAGGATGTATGAATAACCTCCTCAGGGGCACTTCGAGTCCTTGGGAGGCGTAGGACACACTGTGGGGATTCCTTCACTGGCCTCTCCGTGAAGTACAGCGGCATGCATCCTACGCCCCGCCATGCCATTAAGGAAGTCCAATTGGTGTCCTTCGCCTCCTTAACCTCCTTGACATTCACCTCCTTCGCCGTCAACACCACCAAGGTCGTCGTCAGGAGGAGGAATGTGAGCTGCTGGGTGTTCATGGTTGTGAAAAGGATGTGTGTGCGTGCGATGGAGGGGAAAAAATATTGAAACCAAGGAAGGAAAGAAAAATTAAAGGAAGGAAGGAGGAAGAAAAGTAAGACGGGAAGGAAAGGATAAAGAAGGAAGAAAGGAAGAAAGCGATTGGAAACTGTAGATGAAAAAAGAATACAAGGAAGAGAGGAAGAAGAGAAAAAAAGTGTGATGAATAAAATATAGAAAAGTGTGGAAGAAAATAGTAAAGAAAGACTAAAGACTGAAGGAAGGAAGCTGAGTCACTGGGATTAAGAGAGGAAGGGAGCCTGAAAGAAAATAAAAAAAGAAGAGGAAGGAAGAGACAATAAGAAACGAGAGACATGAGTAAATAGAGAGAGGAAAGAATGAGAAAATAAAAGAAAATAAAAATATAAATGATGAGGGGCAGAATAAAAAAGAGGGGACACAAAGGTAAATAAAGAGAGGAAAGAGTGAAAAAATAAAATAAAATAAAGAGAAATATAAATAAAGGGAGGCAGAATAGAAAAAAAGAGGCATCAGTAGAAAGAAAAGAAAGGAGTGAGAAAACAAAATAAAAGAAAGGAGGAAAAGACAGCAAAAAAAGGGAAGACATAAGAAAAATAAGAGAAATAGGAGTAAGAGAAGAAAGGAAAGAAAAAAATAAGACAACAAAAATAGGCAAAACAAGAAAAGGGAGAGAAATAGAAGCGGGAAAAGAAAGGAAAGAAAAAAAAGAAGAAAACCAAAATAGGGAACACATATGCAAAAAGAGAGAAAAGGAAGAAGCGAGAGAAAAAAAAAACATAGAAGGAGCTTTGAAGTGGTATTGGATTGTTTTTGATGCAGGGTTGTGAAAGGGAGGAGAAAGAGTGATAAAAGAAAACAAAATGGAAAGAAATATAAACGGAGAGAACCAGAATAAAAAATAAAACGAGGGAAGACATCAGCAGAGAGGAGAGGAAGGAACAAGAGAAGAAGAAAAGAATGAGCGTCGAGGTGGTATTGAAATCCTGGCGCGGCGTAATAAAGGGGAACGCTGACCACCTCTTGTGTTTGTTTGGGTTCCTGAGACGTGTTACCTTGGGCGCTACATGTCTCGTGCTCACCTGCCTCGTCGTTATCTGCCCCATCTTCACCTGCCTCGTTTTCACCTGTCTCGTCTCCATCTCCCTCGTCCTCTCCTACCCCATCTTCACCTGCCTCGTTTTCACCTGTCTCGTCTTCATCTTCCTCGTCCTCTCCTACCTCATCTTCACCTACCTCGTTTTCACCTGTCTCGTCTTCATCTTCCTCGTCCTCTCCTACCTCATCTTTACCTACCTCGTTTTCACCTGTCTCGTCTTCATCTTCCTCATCTTCACCTACCTCGTTTTCACCTGCTCTTCACCTGCCTCGTTTTCACCTGTCTCGTCTTCATCTTCCTCGTCTTCACCTGCCTCATCCTTACTTACCTGCCTCGTTCTCACCTGGCTGGCTCACCTTCGCAATTTGTTGTTTTATTACCTAAATGCTTTTTTTTTTTCGTTTGTGTTTATTCCTGTGTTGAATTCTTCGTATATTTGTTTACTATTTTGATGAGGTGTTTTACTGGCTAGCTTACCTCTGCACTGTGTTTTTTTTAATATTATTTGATGGGTTTTTATTTATTTATTTATTTATTTGTTATCCTTTTACAGTAGAGGAAGCAGCTCAAAAGTAAACACATATGAAAACAACAAAAACAACAACAACAACAACAAAGATCCCGCTAAACGCTGCTCCTATAAGAAGAGAGGAGGAAGGATAGATAAGAGTAAAAGTGGAAAAGAAAATTCAAAGAAGGTAGAAAGAAAGAAGAGTGATTAGAAAACGATAGATCATGAAAATTTGCAAGGAAAAAAGACGAAGGAAGGAAAAAAAGTTAGATGGATAAAGAAAGACGAGGAAAAATGTAGAAAAGAGTAGAGAAAAGTGTTTATTTATACTTTTTTTATTATTTGTCTACTAGTTTGTTAAGGAATTTTATTGTTATTATTGATTCATTGATAGTATATTTTTTTCATCGCCAAATCTTATATCACTAATTTCTATGCAGCCTAACTTTATATTCTTCTCTCTCCCTCTCTTCTTCCAGGTTGCAGTGAAGTAATATTTTTTTCCAGGAAGATAAATAGAAAAAGACAGACCAAAAAAAAAAAAAGAACTGAGTGATGTAAAAAGAAAAAAGTGAAGATAGTGATGGAAAGCCTTTTTATAACTTCTTGCGTCACACTCTGAGCGCGTGATGACGTCTTGTGCTTCTCTCCGCCGCTGAAGTGACCGTCGTTTTCTGTGTGTGCTGGAGCCCGCGGAATCGAACGTCTGGCAGTGAGTATAAAAGCAACCTTAGCACTGATATACATAATTAATAGAAAAAACAGACAGAGTGATATATTTTTAGTTTTGTTTTATTGACTTGATTTTCAGTTTAATGTAAGAATAAAACACAAAAGACTACAATAGGAAGCCTTGGAATCGAACGTCTGGCAGTGAGTATGAAATCAACCTTAGCACTGATCAGAGTAATATATTTTTAGTGTTGTTAAAGTGACTTGATTTTCAGTTTAATGTAAGAATAAAACACAAAAGACTACAATAGGAAGCCTTGGAATCGAACGTCTGGCAGTGAGTATGAAATCAACCTTAGCACTGATATACATAATTAATAGAAGAAACAGACAGAGTGATATATTTTAAGTGTTGTTATGGTGACTTGATTTTCAGTTTAATGTAAGAATAAAACACAAAAGACTACAATAGGAAGCCTTGGAATCGAACGTCTGGCAATGAGTATGAAAGCAACCTTCTGCACTGATATACACGATAAATAGAAGAAACAGACAGAGTAATATATTTTTAGTGTTGTTAAAGTGACTTGATTTTCAGTTTAATGTAAGAATAAAACACAAAAGACTACAATAGGAACCTTCAACAATTATATAAACGAGCACTGTAAGAAAAAAAAAATCGAGAAATACATTTTTTGACCGTCAATAAGTTTTTTCATTGTAACGTAAGAATACATAATGAAAAGGAATATAAATTGAGAGAGGCAGAATAAAAAAAAAAGGAGGGGAGACATCGGTAGAGGGAAAAATGTTGGAACGAGAGAAGAAGGAGAAAGTAGAAAGCAGAGTTCAACAATGTTATAAACAGTCAATATAAAAAGAACGTGTGTGATATATTTTTAAGAGTTGTTATAATGATTTTTTTTTCAGGGTAACACAAGGGTAAAACTCCAAAGATCGTGAAAGTAACGTTTGACAATGATATAAACGATTAATAAGTAAACGAGTAAAATGTTCTAAGTATTGTTATAGTGAAAAAAAAAACAAGTAATATATTTTAGAGTGACTTTTTTCAGTGTAACGTAAAGATAAAATTCAAAGTACTGTGAAGGCCGGAACGGAAAGGATTTAGAGAAGTCACTCACTATATCTAAAATCTGTCACAATCGCTTTCTTATCTCTTCCTAACTGCTGTGCGGCATGGGAGCAGAAAACATTTATAAGTCCCTCGTACTGCAATCCATCACGTTTTTTTATTTTTTTTATCTGTTTCCAATTGCAGTGTGACATGGGAACAGAAGCGTTTATAAATCACTCGTAAATAATGATAATAATAATAATAATAATAATAATAATGATAATAATAATAATAATAATAATAATAATAATAATAATAATAATAATAATAATAATAGTAATAATAATAACAATAATAATAATCAGATCCATCAGTGTGTTTAACCTTCTAAGTGCAGCGCGTCGTGAGACCAGAAAGTATTTAGAAGTCACTCGTATTGCAAATCCATCACTTGTTTTTATCTGCGTCCAATTGCTGCAGAGTGACATCAGAACAGAAGCGTTTAGAAGTCACTCGTAAATCAGATCCATCATTGTGTTTAACCTTCTCCTAAGTGCAGCGCGGCGTGGGACCAGAAAGTATTTAGAACTCACTCGTATTGCAAATCCATCACGTGTTCTTTATCTCTTCCCAATTGCAGTGTGGCGTGCGGCGATACCATAGAAAAATAGACTTGTTCGTGAGCGTGAGGAGCGCAGCACAGCGGGGGAGCAGCCATGGAGGGCCGTACGTGGGAGGGACTCATTCTCATGGACAGAGAAAACCTGGACTCGGAGCACGGGCGCGACGAGTATCGGAAGGAGGGCGTGCAGGAGACCTTTCAGTCCCTCATCACCAAGACCTGCATCTCATTCACCCACGAGGACGGCCACTTCGAGAGCACGAGCAGCGAGGGTGAGGAGAGTGTGGTGAGTTGCATCCTGAAGAACGACGTAGAAGAGACTCACTTTAAGAACACCAGCTGCGGAGGGGTTAAGGAGAGTGAGGGAGAGGAGAAACAGATGAGGGAGGGGAGAAATAACAAGCCTGGGGATAGAGAACTCTTTGGCGAGGATGATCACTTCGAGAGCTCCAGCGACGGCGAAGAAAGCGTGGATGGCAGCGGACTGAAGACGGAGGAGAAGGCCGAGGGGACTGATCCATACAGCGAGGACGTGGACACGGTAATCGAGACCCACTATGGAGAATTTTACGTTGACAATACAGAGGACGAGGACTCGGTTAATGCAGATAAGACCCACCATGACCAGATATCCCAAAGCGTTGCGGACAAAGATGAGAAAGCAACGACCTTCAGCGAGGCTCACCGTGTCCCTCCGAAGTCCTGCGAGGCTGAAAGATTATCCTTCTGTAGACAATGCGAGGAAGGACCCATCTGCTGTGTCGACCTCAGTGACGGGGACGCAAGGGTGACGGAAGAGCATACTAGCGGCGGCAGGGAGGACTATGGAAAGGGTGAAGGTCCGCAGGGAGGTAAAGAAGTATGTGCCGTTGATGTGCTTCTTGGTCATGGCGAAGAGGGAGAGGAGGAGCGTAATGATGTGAGGGGAGAACTTGTCATGGGCATTGGATCACAGACAGGAGAACAAGAACATGAACAGCAACAAGAGCAGCAAGAACAACAAGCCAAACAAATGAAGAAAGAAGACAAACAGGAAGAATCACAAACAGGAGAAGATGAGGACGCGGAAGACTACCTCACTGAAGACGAAGAAAGCGATGACGGGAGTGACAGCGGAGGGTACAGCTTGGACGAGGCACTATCATCATCACAATCAGTAGAGGACATCAGCGCCAACGAGACTCAGCTGTACGAACGAGAATCTGACACTTACTATCGATGTCAGGAGCCTCTTGAAGTGATACTCGAGATTCTAGGGGAGGAAGGGGACGACGAAGGGAAACATAGTCACACTCAGCATAAGACAAAGGCATTAGTAAGCTCTGAGGCTCCGAGTGGACATGGTTATGGCTCTGAGGACGAGGATACACTCTGTGGCAGCGAGGAGTTCAGTGCTGACAGTCTTGAGGATTGTTCTGACGCCACCCAAAGCAAAACTGACAGGCCAAGTATGAGTAAGGATAAGTCTAGCATTGTTACCCCCTCCGAGTGTAGAGATATGAAAACACAGAGCACCAGGGCATTATTGAAGACCAAAAATGTGCGCGAGGAGTCGAGTAACACGAGGAAGGACAAGAACAAGAGCAGTAAATCGATATCCACAAGAGTCAAAGGTCGTGAGGTATCGGATAGGGACAAACTGAAGTGCCTTACGTCTGAGATCGAGGCTTATCTCAAAGAAACGACCCTGCTGCTGGAGAGCGCCGCCAGCCACTGCAGCCCCAAGAAGAAGGACCACTGCAAGGAAACGACGACCACTACGACGACCTCAGACCACACTAACATGAAGGGCCCAGAAGGGTCTTGCACTGAGGAAACAGAAACAACACTTGACCACGCCATGACGACCACTGGCTTCGACTCGCCTCCGGTACCATTAAGGACGAGCTCGAAGTGCATTGGTGGAGCAGACATACACGACCATGACCCTTGTTCCTCACCTTCCCTTTATACAATAACGGCCATGACACCCACTGATGCACCCTCACCAGACACCACTTCCACTTCGCAATATGGAGACTCACACATCTATACTAATATCACGAATACTACGAACACCACAGTCGCTTCTTCGCCCACCGCCACCTCCACCGTCACCAGTACTCGCAATGAGGCAACAGATAGGAACCTGGCCCTTTTGGAGAGGCTCTGGGCACCCATCACAAGCTCCCTCAACAACTCCTTCTCCAGCGAAGGGATAGAGAGCATGTCCGAGGGTTCATCACGAGACTATGTAACCGCGAACTCCTCTTTTGTAACGCTCGAAGGTGACAAGAGCAACATCGAACTCAGCGTCGAGAGAGAACCATCGCCACATCGAAGTCTCCCTCTCAGCGATGTTACGAGTGTGTACCAAACCGTGAGGGAGACCAGGGAGATGGAGAGTCAGTATTTCTCACTACTGGAAGCCTCGATTGAAGCTGTGGATGCCTTAGAGTGGGAGGAGAGGCAAAGGGCGGCGCGAGTAGCATCCCCGACCTTCTATGTCCCCTCGCAAAGGTCTGAAGAGGATGAGTACTTCTTCACGAGTCTGGAGAACGCTGGGGACAACTGGCTGACGATGTATGATGAACCTGGGGAGTGCCTCGAGTCCCCCAGCCTAACCCAGCTCTCATCTCCTCTAAGTGAAGACAACAAGGAAGAGGAAGGGACCAGTAAATGGGACGGAATAAGATCCACTCTGAACCCTCCACCTCGTCCTCCCCCTCCTCCAGGTTTTCTTCTTTCTTCTTCGCCTTATTCTCCTTTTCCTCCTCGTCTTTCTTCTCCACCTCCACCACCTCCTCCTCCTCCTCCTCGCTCAAGTTTTAAGGATCTTGAGGATGAGAGGATCTACTATGAGCTAGAAGGAGTTGCCCTTCCCTTCCCTTCCTCCTTCTCTCCAGCACATCGCCCTCTTCCTCCTCCACCTCCGCCTTCCCCTCCTCCTCGCTCGAGCAGCATGAACGTGGTGGAGGAGGAGATCTATGTGAATGTTCTTCCTTCCTCAGCTTCACCTTATCGACCTCCTCCTCCTCGCCCTCCACCTCCCCCTCCACCTCGTAATCCTCCTCCTCCAAGTCTCCCTCCCCGCCCAGAGTCCCCACCGTCAACCGTCTCGCTCCTGGCAAGCCTCGAGAATCTCTGCATGACTTGGGACATGAAGAAGCGAGATCGGGAAGGAGGGAATGATCGGGAGGAGACACGGAGAGCAAGCGACTTCGAAGTTAAGAAGAGAACCTCAGAAGTACTCACTAACTCCGTGAACACTGCTGACGAAGGGGATTTGAGTTCTCGTGATCCTCTGATAAGCGAAGCAAGGGCAACGAGAGTGCATGATGGACCTGACGTCACCTCGGGCGTTAATACAGAGAAGCCGAATAGCAAAGTTACCCATGGAAGTGCTGCAAGTCAGCCAACGAGAGAAAACGTCAAGTCTCTCCACAAGATCGGGGTAACTAACAAAATCATCTCTAGTCAGGTAAGAATAAGCGCCAAACTCGAGGAGATATTCAGAGACGCAGAGCGAGAGATGCGAACATTGACAAACAAACAAGCCCTGCAGACACCCACACGCCCTGAAGCAGCTTGTAGGAAGGACGAGGATAAGAACACAATCAGGGAAGAGGAGAATGAGTACCTGAACGAAAGGTTACAAGAGGCGAGAGATCTTCAGAAACAACTTGATGATATCTTGAGTGGTATGGATGCTATGTACGAGGAGCACCTGGGAAAGCTGAGCACACTGAACGAGGAACACCAGACCCACGGAACAGGGGCACAGCGAGGCACACAGACGAAGACGCAGAGCTCTGAGAGGACAGCGTTTCAGGACATCCTCAACATCTCCGAGGATTTGAAGCATATTTGTATGTTTCACGTGAACAAGACGGAAGGTGGGGAGTACAGGCTCTCTGATATCACTTCTTCCACCACCTCCTTCACTCCACCTCCTGCGTCCATTCATTCACCATCATTCAACCAAAGAGGCACTGAAGAAACGACACCCAAGTTACTAAACACTCCAGTAGGTGACTCAGTACGCAAGGGCGGCTACGAGATGTCTTCAGGAGTACGAGGTGTGACTCCAATACGCCAGCAGCCTGAAGGAGAGGCAGCCAGTCATTCTGTTCCTGAAGGAGGCGTGGTGGAAGACGACTTCGACGACGACTCCGCCAGGCTTCTCCGCTTCCTTCAGGACCTTCGAGCTAAGAACCTTCAGTGCTACGAGCTGCCGCTGAAGTACCTGACGCAGCTGATCCTGTACACTGCTGACGGAGGCGCTGACGGAGGGGCTGACGGTGCTGCTGCGGGCACGTTGACCACGGGGACGAAGACGACCCGCCACGACATGGGAAAGGTAAATAAAAGACGTTTTCCTGTTATTAGTATTGTTCTTTTGTCGTAATATTGTTTTCTTTGTGTATTCATCTTTTTCAGTACTCATTTTTCTTAGCGTTGTTAATTCATGAGCTGTGTTTTTATGTTAATTAGTTGTGTGATGTATTTTTCTATTGTTATTATTATTTCCCTGCGTTTAGTTGGTCCAGTGTTTAGGGCGTGTGCTGTGTTGGCGTGCACTGTGTTGGTGTGGCTGTGGGCGTGGACGGCTGGATGTAGCTAGATAGTGTTGGCGGGTGTGGTGAATGTGTATGTGGGTGTAATGGGCGTGGATGTGAATGGCATGTGAATGAGGAGGCAGAGCTGCATGTGACGTGGGTGTAGTGGATGTGGGAGTAATGAGAGAGTGTGTAAAAGGAAGTAGAGATGCTTGAGGTGTAGGTGTTGGGGATGCTGTAGGAGGCGGGGTTGTTAAAGGTGAATGTAAGTAAAGGGTAGTAGAGGTATGATTGAGATGGGTGAAGTGGATATTGGTGTACGAACTGTGGGTATACGTGTGTGTGTGTGTGTGGGAGGGGGGGGGGGTAGAGATGCATGGCGCGTAGGCGTTGGGGATGAGAGTGTAAAGGGCGTGGGTGTTGCGAATGTGGGCGTGGCTGAGACAAACAAGAGTTACGTGTGGGCGTAAATGGCGCTGCTTTAAGTCTTGCAGATGGTCGGATGTTGGTGGCTTTGTGTGTGTGTGTGTGTATGTGTGTGTGTGTGTGTGTGTGGTTGTGAGTGCGAGTTTGTGAGCAGTTAAATGTGTGTGTTGTTGCGTGCCTGTTTGCGTGAGTGCGTCTAAATACAGGTGTCCGTGCGAAGCTAGCGGCGGTGCGGTCCGTGAATGTATGTTCGTATATATGTCAGCGGTTGATCTGGGAATCGCTTACAATAATCGCCTGAAAATTCACCGCTGCCTGTATTACGGAAAACACGTATTCGCACACCCGTTACCTCACACTCCAGTTTCCCGCCATCACCACCACCACAACCTTGCACCGGTCACAGGAAGGCGAACTCGTGCTTGCGGCCTCTCGCTTCCTCCCCATTCACGAGCGGGAGGAAATCACTCGCGTCACCTGATGTCGGCGGAAGATAATTGAAGATAACTGGCCGCTTGCTAACCTTGGCGGTGTTGGGAAGGGGGTGAAGACGTGACGGAGGTGCATATCAGAGTGACGGAGGTGAGGGAGAGGAAACATTGCACTGTAACAGAGCTCATGAGGTGACGAGAGAAGAGAAGAGAAGGGGAGACATGACAAGACAAGGCATGAGAGTCCAGAATGTAACAAAGACAAGAAGGCAGAGAACAACGAGTGTGTACAGGAAGAACGTGGGAAGATAAGCGGTATAGAAACGTGACTAGGAATGTAATAGAACAAACAGTGCATTTCCTCCCTACGTGGGCTATAAACAGCTGACGAAATATGACCCGAAAAGGATAAAGGAAACGGGAAATCCTCTTTATGAATGGCGTTCTGGCGGAGGCTCGAACATGCGACCACAAGCTCAAGAGCCGAGGAGGCATACACCGCGCCCATCCCAAAGAATTTTACAGAACTAACCATAAGAGTAACTGGAATGTTGGGAATTAGTGAATATTAACTGTACGGCCCTTTGAAATGTAGCTCTATTATATGTTATTGAGATATTCATTTCAAGATGGCGAATAATCATGAGAAAGGAATGAATGAAACTCTTTACTTGTATTGCCCTTTGGAATGAAACTTTAATACAGCCAAATGAGAGACTCGTTTCAAGATGCTGAGTAAGTTGGAGGAATGAATGAATGGAGATCTTACACCCGGAAAATGTCTATGGTGACGCCCAAACTAAGCCCCAGAAACAAACAACAGTCCCTCCTTTAGAAAACATGAAACTTTAATATAGCCAAATGAGAGACTCGTATCAAGATGCTGAATAAGTTGAATGAATGAATGAATGGAGATCTTACACCCGGAAAATGTTTATGGTGACGCCCAAACTAAGCCCCAGAAACAAACAACAGCCCCTCCTTTAGAAAACATGAAACTTTAATATAGCCAAATGAGAGACTCGTATCAAGATGCTGAATAAGTTGAATGAATGAATGAATGGAGATCTTACACCCGGAAAATGTCTATGGTGACGCCCAAACTAAACCCCAGAAACAAGCAACAGTCCCTCCTTTGGAAAGCGTATGAATGGAAATGCCAGTCTCAAGCTCAAGGGCAAAGGGACGGAGGGAGGAAGAAAGCGACAGACTCCTTGGGACAGACACAGACAGGTGACCTTGGGCAGAGGAGAGCGTGTCTGAGATGCGTCGAGCTAACACCTGAACGCCCACGCCAGCACACCTTACACCTGCCTCGCTTTCTACCTGTCGGCTGCGTACACCTTACACACCTTCCTTCACTCGATAACCACCTGTGGGATTTTCTGTTTCTCCTCTATTTTTTTCCCCTTGAGCGGCCTCCTTGCCTGTAAAAACTTATCTCTGTCCATCACTGGCGTTCTACCTTTCTCCACACCGCTGTATCTGTCCGTGTTATCTCTGAATGGTGGCTTGTGAACACCTCTTAAGATATTTATCACTCACAGTCGTATTCTCAGACCCTCTCGGCTCTCAAAACAACTATTTCCAGAGGCCATAACGGAGATTAGTCAGGTTTTTCATGTTCATGGTGTAGAAGCCTTGTCAAACTATCACCAGGCTCATGAAACCACCCATGGAGATACCCACAAGAACCTCTACAAAAGGATTATCAAATGTGGATGTGTGAGCCTCCAAATGTTTAAGAATATGGGCCCTGGAGTATTGTTTCGGTCAGGTACGAAAAGAGAAAATGAATACCTCCCACAGCTTCCACACCTGCCCCTTTCTCTTCCCCGTCTCGCCATACGTACACCAGTCTGGGCAACTTGGTATGAATGAACACCTGGGGACGTAGTTCACCTGGAATTTTGATTTGATCCGATGCATGGAGTGAAAACAAAGATTAGAAGAGTTCAGTACCTTTTTACCTGCCCTGCCTTACCGGTCTCGCCACACCTGTCTGAGCAACCTTACATAAATGAACACCTGGAGTCATTCTTACTACTTCTTTTGTTGAGCTAATGAATGGCATGATAATGAAATATCTGCAATACCTGAAGATCTGCCCCCCCCCTTGCTTCCATCTCGCCACACCTGTCTGCGTAACCTGATATAAATTAACACCTGGAAACATTGATCACCTGGATTTTTTGTTTGATGTGATTCAGGAAGTTACAATGAGATGCTTCCAATACCTGTGTTACACTTTCCCTCCCTTACCCTCGCCCCATCACACCTGTCTGCCCTGCCCTCTCCATGTGGATGAATACGTATGGACACCTGCAAGCAATGAACACCTGGATTATATGAAAACTATCAATACGAGGATAACAAAACAGCTGCGATCGGCGAACATTTCACATTTGCACGGATGGTTTTGGTTATAAATGCCTTATGACTTGTGTGGTGTTTGCATACGAGTTTCTTAGCATTTTCCCATCAAGAACGGCACTACATTTCGTTTGATTAGAACAGTGAATGGTTAAAGTGGTACTGATGTGATATTATATAGATTTAAAACTTTGAACTTAGTTATATATAAGTTAATGCTGATTTGTAGACCAGTGCTTTTTAAGAGCAGGTTAGATTTGTATTATGAGTCCTTTTGAATACTTAACCCAACTATTAATACAGTAGATAATGACGTAGGATAGTTTGATAATTCTATCCTGCAACCCATACGATCGTAACCCTTATTAGTAAATATAAGAGTTTTGCATTATGAGACTTCTTGAACACTTAACCTAACTACCGATGCAGTCCATGATTACGTAAAATAGTTTGATGATTAAGTCCTGCAACCTACTGTCATAACTCAAATTAGTGGAGGTCAATGTGTGTGTGTGTGTGTGTGTGTGTGTGTGTGTGTGTGTGTGTGTGTGTGTTGCGCCCTCACCTCAACCCACGCAACACTCCCCAACCAGCCAGGCAGCCAGGGGTGGTAACACTTGTCAACCCTCAGGCCACGCGTCCCCGCCAGGCCGCCTCTCGGTTGCCAGACGCCGCAGGATCGACGAGTCTCCCAGGGCAAGTACCGCCGCCCCCGCCCCCCTTGCTCTGCCCCGGGTACTTGGCTGGGCTGAGGGCACGGACGGCGGGAAAGACTCAATAACAATCCCGAAATATCCCGAGAAAACACGAGAAATTAAGTTAACTATCACTAACGATGTGTTGTAATGAGTTACGTGAGTGTATCGTTGTGGCATTATACGATCGAGGGACTGGTGTGTGTGTGTGTGTGTGTGTGTGTGTGTGTGCCGCCTCGCGCGTGGGGTCAGCCAGCGTCTCAGCCCCCGGAGTCAGTAAGGCGGGCGGGCTCGTGGAAGGCGGTGCAGTGTGTGTGGTTCTCGCTGTGCTCTCGTCACTGCACGGTACACACGCACGTACACAGACGCACACACATACACGCCCATAGACACATAGAGGCGGACATTAAAAACAGTGGGCCGTTGAACAGGCAGCATTGAAATTACTCTCACACACACACACACACACACACACACACACGCACACAGTTCAAACACACAAAAATGCCTGGAAATGCCAAACTATTGATTGATATATAACGACAACAGCTTCAGTGATCGATTTGAAGGTCGGTTACCTGGTTACAGTACCTGCTTACCTGTATTGCCGATGCCACTTGAGCGGGACACCTGACTGGGAATACATCAACGAAGGACACGAAGCCGGCATACTAAGTGTCAAAGTGATCCCTGAAGGTGTGAGTCATCGGTTACCTGGCACCCCCCGTTACCTGGCAGTCATTACCTGTGTGCCTGACCCTGCATGTATGACCGCACCTCACCGCCAAGACACAGTGCTGGTGAGCTGTGAGTGTCTTATAGTGATTTCTGAGGCTAATAAACGATTCCTGGGTGCGTTAAATGATCACCAAGGGCGTTAATGATAACCAAAGTGCGTTAGTTATCACCGAGGTGCGTTATCGTTGGTCTAAAGGCGAATAGAATGACGAAAAACGTAGAAGGTGACCCCCAAGTCTACAAAATCACCGTGCGTTAATACTGACCCGAGAGTGCGTTAGTCACCTCAAAATGCATTCCTATTAAACTACGAGTGCGTTAAACTTCACCAGGGACGTTAATATTGACAAGTGCGTTCAGAATCACCAAAAATTGACCCTCAAGTGCATTAGTGGTGACCTGGAGTGCGTGTGAGTGGTGACAAGTGTGTTAGCAAAGCCTCTGAGGTCCCTGAAGGAGAGGAGTGAGAACCAAGACGATCACGACCACTACATCATGTCAGTGTGTGTGGTGGGTGAAGGCGCCGGCGGGGAGACAACTGCACCGGCGGGAGGAGGAGGAGGAGGAGGAGGAGGAAGCGTTGGGGATCTAGTGGGGGGGACTCTATGCATACGGGTCGGGTCCCCATGTCCACCATCCTCCTCGTCTTCCTCCTACGGTGTTCCCTTCGATTCTTACCCTCCTGACGGTACCCTGACGCCGGCCACGCTTTCCCACGCCGAGGAAGAGAGCGAGAATGAGACCGATGATGAGGTAAGATGAGAGTCGCTCCGTGCATGCGTCCTCGTCCTTATGTCCTCGTCCTTGTCTGCGTCCTCGTCGGCTTTGCGTGTCCGTTTTCTGTGCATGTTTGTGTTGTGTTGAGAGCATGTCCGTGTGTGTGTGTGTGTGTGTGTGTGTGTGTGTGTGTGTGTGTGTGTGTGTGTGTGTGTTCGATCTCGAGTTTTTGTTGTTCTTGTTCTTATCGTTCGTTGTCCTCGTCTGCTTGTACTTATGTTTCTTCTCGTAGTCTATGTTGCGTTGTTTTCTTTTGCTTGTTGCTTTGTATATATGTGTTTGTGTTGCGTGCTGTGTTTGTGTTGCGTGTGTGTGTGTATGTGTGTTTTTGTGTGTTGTTGTGTCTTCTTTATGTTGCAAGCCCATGTATATAGTAGCTGCTGTTGTAGTTATTTTGTTTGTGTGTATTATTGACTAGTAATATATGTGTGTTTATTAGAAGTAACACAGTCTTTATTCTTTTCCATTGTAGTACATTTTAATTTTACCTATAGATTTGGATTTACAGGTGTCATATATATTTTTTGTCTCATCACGAAGTCAACAGGTAAAAGTGAGTGAGTCTAACAGGTGTGTGTGGCCAGGTGTATAGATGATGATGTATATAGATTATGCTGTACGCCTTGCCCCTGTGTATAACTCCGTCTCTTTTTGCAGTGAAGTCATGAAGTGTAAGTTGTGGATGTTTTTTTGATATTTTTTTAGGTTTATTTTGATTTGTTTTCAGGATTTAATGTTGGTTTTAGTTATCGTTGTTTTGTTTTTGTTTATTTGTTGCTGTCTTCCACAATGAATGGGTGTGATGGAGGTGGAAGAAGGGTGGTGGGTCTCTCTCTCTCTCTCTCTCTCTCTCTCTCTCTCTCTCTCTCTCTCTCTCTCTCTCTCTCTCTCTCTCTCTCTCTCTCTCTCTCTCTCTCTCTCTCTCTCTCTCTCTCTCTCTCTCTCTCTCTCGTAAGATGTCCAGAATGTCCTCCCTTCTCCCTCCCTCCCTTCCTTCCTCTTTTACAACTTGATCACTTTTCCTCACCGTCTTTCGTCACCCTTCTTAATTACTCTCCCTTCCCTTCGTCCCTCCTCCCTCCCTCCCTCCCTCCCTCCCTCCTCAGTGACCAGCAACTTCTCTGATCTTCATTTTTTATCTTCTTCCATCTTCATCATCATCATCATCATCTCTCAAATATGTCAAACTAAGAAAGAATTTGATGACAGGATGCAGAGAAAAGGAAAAAAATGGCAGGAATGAGAGAGAGAGAGAGAGAGAGAGAGAGAGAGAGAGAGAGAGAGAGAGACATGCATGGTTACACATCGCCGTTGGAGACGATGTGGACACAGCGAAACCATTACATCAAGAGTTTTGTATTATGGTTGATAGGGGGAGGGAAGAGGGTGGGGGGAGGAGGGGAGAGGGGGTGTAAGGTAGATAGGTAGGGTGGAGGTGGAAGTAATCAGATGGGAAGGGGTGGTTTGAGGTGGAGGTGGAGGGAGGGGGGAGAAGTGAGGGAGGGTGATGGAGAATTCAGGGTGACAGGTAGGGACTGAAGGTGGAAGAGATCAGGAGGGAAGGGACGGGGTGGAAGGGTGGTTTGAAGGGAGGGGAGGACGAGAGGGAGGGAGAGATAGATAGGATGGAAGTAGTGATCAGGATGGAAGAAGGGAAGGAGTGGAGAAGTAGTTTGAGGGAAGGGAGGAGTAGGTGGATAGGTAGAGTGGAGGTGGAAGTGATCAGAAGGAAAGAGAGAGGGGGGAAAGGTAGATTGAGGGTAGGGAGAGAGATAAGAAGGGTGGATGAAGGGTAGTAAGACAAGTAGGGTGGAGGTGGAGGCGATCAGAAGGAAAGAGAGGAAGTGGAAAGGTGGATTGAGGGTAAGGATAGAGATAAGAAGGGTGGATGAAATGATAGTAAAACAGGTAGGATGGAGGTGGAGGCGATCAGAACGAATAAGAAAAGAAGCTGGATAAGGAGTGGATGGGTAGGTGGATTGAAGGGGATGTTTGTGGATACAGGGAGAAGGAAACGTATAGTAAGAGAAGCAAGGTGGATTTGAAGGAGAGATGATGGAGGGAAGAAGGTGGATAGAAGAATGTACAGTTGAATTCAAAGAGGTTGCATGCATGATGGATGAATGTGGGAAGATGGTGACAATGAAAGATGGAGGAGGTGGAGTTGATTTAAGATGATGATGGTCGTCGTGGATGAGGAATGAAAAAAAAAGTGGAGATTGTGTTGTGGATTTAAAGAATAGGAACTGATAAAGTAAAGATAAATGGTGGAAGGGAAGAAAGGTGGAGGAGGGGATGTAATTAGGATGCAAGTGGATGGTGGTGGATGGGAAGAGGTGGATAGGTGGAGGATGTCAAGGTTTAATTAAAGGAGTGAGAAATTGATGAAGAAAAAAAAAGAGAAATAAAGAGTTAATGAAGAAAGAATACCAAGAGAAGATAGAGATGAAAAAGTGGAGGATGTGTAGAAGGTTTAATGAATGAGAAACAAAAGAAATAAAGAGGAAGAGGAATTGATGCAAGAAAGAGGAATGAGAGATGGAGATGGAAGAGTGGAGGAAAAATGGGAGAGATAAATGGAAGAAGGGAATGAAGTAGAGGGAAAATGTGGATAGATCAATGGAAGGAAGGAAGGAAGGAAGTGGAGGGAAAATGTGGAGAAAAAATGGAAGAAGGGACTAAAGTGGAGGAAAAATATGGTGAGAAAAATAGAAGAAGAGAAGGAAATGGAGGAAAAATATGGAGAGAAAAATAGATGAAAGGATGAAGTGGAGGGAAAATGTGGATAGATAAATGAAAGAAGGGAATGAAGTGGAGAAAAAATGGGAGATATAAATGGAAGAAGGAAATTAAGTGGAGGGAAGAGAAGACGTAAACACAAATACACGGATGATGAAGATGATGATGATGATGATGATGATGATGATGATGATGATGATGATGAATATATGAAGCAATAATGACTGAAGGAATTTATGTATGGAGGTATTTAGCGCTAATGGTCGACAGAAGGGGAAAGTATACGGTCTAATGATGGAGGGGGTGGGGGTGGGGGGGGGGGAGAGAAGGATGGGTGTATCATTGGAGTTAATTATCATGTAGAAGGTGTACACAAATAGAACATCAAACCACACACACACACACACACACACACACACCTGCAACACACCTACCTGCTCATCACACACCTGTTCATTGGATCTGTCTCTTAATTCACACACTTTATACCTGCGCAACTCACCTGTCTCTCTCTCTCTCTCTCTCTCTCTCTCTCTCTCTCTCTCTCTCTCTCTCTCTCTCTCTCTCTCTCTCTCTCTCTCTCTCTCTCTCTCTCTCTCTCTCTCTCGCTATCTCTTGCGACACTCTCCCTCCCTCTCTCACTCACTTCGTCACGGCTTCTTGCGTGTTTTATTGCTGCGTGAGTGTGCGTTACGTCGACACACACACACACACACACACACACACACTCGAACAAACACACGAACACAAACACAGGTACAAGAGTCGCTTTCTGAGTAGTAATTGATCAACGTGCCATAACTCAGAGTTCAAGGGAGAAAAAAAACTGCCTCAGAAGAAAAATCGCCCCAGAAAAGAAAAAAATCGGCTCAAATTCAGCCCCGGAAGAGAAACAATTTTCCAGTACAAAAGAATGAACGTCGAGGCAACTTTCTCCTCCTCGGCGCTGGGGAAGGCGATGGCGGAAAGGAGGGAAGAAGGGGAGAAGGAGGTGGAGGAAAGGAGGGGAGAAGGAGGTGGAGGGAAGGAGGGGAGAAGGAGGTGGAGGTGGAGGAAAGACCTGTGATTATGATTTTTCTCTCCTCATATTTTCCTCCTTTTTTAGCGCTTTTCCTTGGATGACTCTATACCACAGGAGATGGAAAGAAAGGAATGAAGTGGAGGAGGGAAAATGTGGATAGATAGATAGAAAAGTTAATGAAGTGGAGGAAAAATGAATAATATAAATGGAAGAAAGGAATGAAGTGGAGGAGGGAAAATGTGGATAGATAAATAGAAAAAAGTTAATGAAGTGGAGGAAAAATGGATAATATAAGTGGAAGAAAGGAATGAAGTGGAGGAGGGAAAATGTGGATAGATAAATAGAAAAAGTTAATGAAGTGGAGGAAAAATGGATAATATAAGTGGAAGAATGGAATGAAGTGGAGGAGGGAAAATGTGGATAGATAAATAGAAAAGAGTTAATGAAGTGGAGGAAAAATGGATAATATAAATGGAAGAAAGGAATGAAGTGGAGGAGGGAAAATGTGGATAGATAAATATAAAAAGTTAATGAAGTGGAGGAAAAATGGGTAATATAAGTGGAAGAAAGGAATGAAGTGGAGGAGGGAAAATGTGGATAGATAAATAGAAAAAAGTTAATGAAGTGGAGGAAAAATGGATAATATAAGTGGAAGAATGGAATGAAGTGTTACAGAGGAGTAGAAGGGGGAGGAGGAAAGACGTCTGGTATTTTTCTCTCCTCATTTTGCCTCCATTTTTTGTTCCCTTCATCTTTGGACTTAATAACACGGGAGATGGAAGGAGGGAGTGAAGGAGGGGGGGAGGAAAAAAGACGTTTATAACTTTTTCTCTCCTTATTTTTCCTCCTTTTTTGGTTCTTTTCTCCGGATGCCTCTATAACGCAAGAGATGGAAGGAGAGGAGGAGTAGGAGGGAGAGGAGGAAAGACTTGTTTAATCTTTTCTTTTCCTTTTTTTCAACCTCTTTTTTTTCCCCTTCTTTTCGCCGGTTGACTTTATAACACAAGAGATGGAAGGAGAGGAGGAGGAGGAGGGAGAGGAGGAAAGACTTGTTGATTTTTTTTTCTCATTTTTTTCCATCTTTTTTTTTCCCTTCTTTTCCCCGGATGCATCTCAAACACTCACGAGATGGAAAGAAGGATGCTGGCGGACCGTGGCGAAGAGTGGACTGTTAAAAAAAACTAAAAGAAAATCGTCGTAAAAATAAACCAGAAAAAAGGATATATATTTCCTGTTATTTTTCCTCTAAGTCATACTAAAATATAAGCCGGGCATCTTACCAAAATACAAAGTACCACTCATTTTACAAGGCGGCTATACATATAAATACTTAAATCCCCAAATGTCTATGACGCCTCCGTTGTCTAGTGGTTAGCATGCCTAGATACGAATCCGCAGACTCGGGTTTGAATACCGGCCGAGCTGTTTATTCTCCCTTTCGGATTGGTCGGTAAAAGGACACCTGGGGAAACATGGGGAAAGTAAACTGTGGTAACCCGGATGTTAGTGTCCCTTGTCCCGGGGTAATAGACTGTTCCCACCACGGACTCAAGGGCCAATGTGACGGAGATAAACACCGAGGCCACGCGCAGCCATAGTGTACACCCCTAACTCTACCTTTAGATATCCGAAGTAGGTGTTCTTTTCCTTCTTTTCCTCTTCCTCTTTATTTCATTTATTTCTCATTCATTAAACCACATCCTCCAATTTTCCATCTCTATCTTCTCTTGGTATTCTTTCTTCATTAACTCTGTATTTTTCTTTTTCTTTTTCGTCAATTTCTCACTCCTTTAATTATTTTTCTTACAAGTTCGTTTCCATTCCTCAGTCCTCGATGTAGTGCAAGGTAAATACACTCTCGTCAATCACATCGTACTGCTATTGTGTATGCCCCTAACTCTACCTTCAGATATCAGATGTAGATTTCCTTTTCCTTCTTTTCGTTTTCCTTTTTTTATTTTTCTTACAAGTTCGTTTCCATTTCTCAGTCCTCGATGTAGTGCAAGGCAAATACACTGTCGTCAATCACATCTTGCACCTCTATTGTATGCCCCTTTGCTTTGCCTTTAGCTATCCAGTATGGGTTTTCTTTTTTTATTCTCTTCATTTTCCTTGTTATTTTTCTCAAGTTCGTCTCCATTTCTCAGTCTTCGATGTAGTACAAGGTAAAGACACTCTCGTCAATCAAATCGTGCAGCTATTGTGTATGCCCTTTGCTTTACCTTTAGCTATTCAGTGTAGGTTTTCTTTTCTCTTTTTTTTCGTTTTCCTTTTTATTTTCCTCAAGTTCGTCTCCATTTCCCGGTCTTCGATGTAGTGCAAGGCAAAGACGCTCTCGCCAATCACATCGTGCTGCTCTATTGTATGCTCTCAGCTTTACCTTTAGCTATCCAGTATGGGTATTCTTTTTTTATTCTCTTCATTTTCCTTGTTATTTTTCTTACAAGCTCGTTTCCATTTCCCAGTCTTCGATGTAGTGCAAGGCAAAGACGCTCTCGTCAATCACATCGTGCAGCTATTGTGTATGCCCTTAGCTATTCAGTGTAGGTTTTCTTTTCTTTTTTTCTCTTCATTTTCCTTGTTATTTTTCTTACAAGTTCGTCTCCATTTCTCAGTCTTCAATGTAGTGCAAGGTAAAGACACTCACAATAATCACCCCAGCCTTACCTTCCCTCCCCCCAGGTGCGTCACTCACTCGCAGGTAAAGGTCAGGTGAGCACATCCAGGTTACCTCAAGCATCTTACCTTCCCCTTAGGCAACCCCCAAGTCTTACCCTAAATCCCCGAGTCACACCCAGGTTACCTCAGCTCCCCTCCCCCAGGTTTTCCCAGACAGGTATGCTTTCCTCAGGTATTCCCCAGGTATTCCCAGGTAGGTGTGCATAGCTTACCTGGTTATCGGCATCCGGAAGGTGGTATTTAAGTGGGAAAAAATGTTGGAAATGATAAGGCCGTGCATGAGAGAGAGAGAGAGAGAGAGAGAGAGAGAGAGAGAGTATATATATATATATATATATATATATATATATATATATATATATATATATATATATATATATATATATATATATATATATATATATATATATATATATATATATATATATATATATATATATATATATATATATATATATATATATATAAGGGAATAGATAGATAGATAGTTAGATAGATTGATAGATAGGTAGATAGATGGACAGGTAGAAAGTTAGACAGATAGATAGATTGACAGATAAAAAGTTTGATTGAGAGAAAGAGACTGACAGTATTTCAACCCGTCACCATTAGATAGGTAGATAGATAGAGATAGACAGAGATAAATAGAGATAGATAGTCAGATTGGCAGTTAGATTGACAGATAAAAAGATACATAAGCAGAGAAAAAGAAAGACAGACAAAACATTTCAACCCGTCACCATTCCTTACAAACGCGGTACATCAAACAACGACTCCGCTCGATCCCAAGATAGCACGATCAAAGTCAACACGTGTCCACCAAGAAGCGTTCATTCAAAAGAGCCTCGAGGGTTTCAGGCGATAAGGGCGAGAGATAACGGTGGAGGTTCGTTACAAACTTAGTCAGTGTACCGCCACCCGCCACCCCGTCAGTCAGTCAGTCAGTCGGGAATTCAGTCAGTTGTTTGCTTAGTGAGATCGAGGACTACAAAGAGGGCAAGATGTACATTCAGGATCCCTTATGTTCTTCCTGCGAGTTGTGTTCGGTAAGAGAATGTTGTTTTGTGAGGAGAGGGAGACACAGACAGAAAGATAGATAGATAGACACAGAGAGAGAGAGAGAGAGACGAACAGAAACAGACAGAAATGGAAAGATAAACGGTTAGATAGTATGACAGACAGATAGATAAAGAGAGAGACGGAGAATTTTAAGGATCAAAGTAAAAATAACAATGAAAAAGAGAAATAAGAGAAGGAAGAGGAGTAGGAGGTGAAGCGACAGACAGGAAAACAGGCAGGCAGCAATAGAAGGATAGATAGATAATTTGATAGACTGATAGATAGATAGAAAGAGAGAAGCAGAATTTAAGGATCAAAGTAGAGATAACAATAAAAAAGAGAAATAGGAGGAAGAGGAGGAGGAGGAGGAGGTGAAGAGATAGAGACAAACAGACAGCCTAAAATAGAAAGATAGATAGTTAGATAGACAGAAAGACAGAGAGAGAGAGAAAGAGAGATAATTTAAGGCTCAGAGAAAATACAATGACACAAAAAGAAAGAAATAGCAGAAGAAGGAAGAAAAAAGACAAAGAAAAGTAGTGGAAATCGAGGTGGCTTGAGGCAGACCGTTTGGTAATATCGGAGGGGATAATGGAGGTACCGATTGTGGGGTTGTCTCCTGCCGTGGGGGTCGAAGGGGCGTTTAATGGAGGAGGAGGAGGAGGAGGGGGAGGAGGAGGTATAGCCATTGTGGTTGAGAGGAGGTTGAGGAGGAATAGGCGTGGTGGAGGAGGCGGTGAAGAGGTGAAAAAGAAGGTGGAGGATATATGGTGATGGTTATGGTGGTGGTGGTGGTGAGGGTAAGGTGAGGTGAGGGAGTTAATGAGAAGAAAATTGTAAGGTGGAGAAGGAGGGAAGAGGAAAAAAGTGGAAGAGAAAGACGGCGGGACAACGTTTGTGGTGGAGGAGGAGGAGCCGATGTGTGTGGAAGGAGGTGGTGGCTGTGGTGGAGCTCGTGATGGAAGAGTTAATCGATAGGTGCGTAAGCGGGAATGTTTTAAAAAGGGGGCAGAATCAACATGTTTTAGGACCTACACGTATATATGTCAAATCTGATATGGGTTAACAACAAGGGGATAGCACATGCATTTACCGAGAACTGCATCACCTGGTATAGTCACGAGGTTTTGAAAATATTAACTGTCATATCTTACAAACGAGAATGTGAACTGAAATGTCGTCACCCTCATAAAATAATCGCCTAAGTCATTTTTCAGCGATTTCCAGGTTTTTGTTTACATCTATTTTTCCACATGTGACGCCCATTTTTGTACAGTTGCCTTCGTCATTCAGGGTTTGAGTATTCTAGAATTGGCCTATTTCTTTCTGCCTAAATCTTAAGCCAAATGAGATAATGACAATTCTTTTTCTGATTTCCTGTAAAGTAGAAAATAATGACTTGGCGCTTTGTTTACGAAGGTGACGATATACCAGATGTCCAAAAGGTGGGTCATCTGCCCTAATTTGTCCTCCCCCCCTCCGGACGCCCATAGTGATCGTGATTTTGGAGTAGTGTGGAATGTGAGGAGGAGGATAAAGTGGAAGGAGAGAAAGTGGAGAGGAGGGAGTGGAAGAAGAGAAGGTGGATAATAGTAAATATGAGGTAAGGGAGGAAAAGGGGGTGGAAGAGGAAGAACGTGGAATGGAAGTTAGTGAAAATGAGGAGGAGGAGGAGGAGGAGGAGGGTGGATTAGAAGAAAGAGGTGGAGGGGAGTGAGTGGAGGTAGCTATTGGGTGTGAGGGAAGGTGGTGGTGGTGGTAATGGTTGTGGTGGAGGAGGGTGAAGGTAGGGGAGGTGAGGGAAGAAGGTGGTGGTGGTGGTGGTGGAGGGTGAAGGTAGGGGAGGTGAAGGAAGAAGGTGGTGGTGGAGGTGGTGGTGGTGGAGGAGGGTGAAGGTAGGGGAGGGGAAGGAAGAAGGTGGTGGTGGAGGTGGAGGTGGAGGTGGAGGTGGTGGAGGTGGTGGAAGCAAGCGTGTACTGTCTTCCTCTCGCTTTCTCCATTGTGAGGCGTCTTCATTTCCCACACTCATGCCTCCTCCTCCTCCTCCTTCTCCTCCTCCTCCTCCTCCTCCTCCTCCTCCTCCTCCTCCTCCTCCTCCTCCTCTCTTGATCTGTTTTGCATGCCTGTACGACCCTGTTGATGTAGATTCCCCCCCTCCCCATCCCCTCCCTGTGTGTGTGTGTGTGTGTGTGTGTGTGTGTGTGTGTGTGTGTGTGTCCTCGTCCTCCCTGCCTGTAATCTCATCCCTTTGTCTCTCTTTCCTCACCCTCTGTTTCACCTTCTCTTTCTGTGTCTCCTTTGTTTTTCGCTTCTCATTAGTCTTCTGTCTCTCATTATACTGTCTGCCTGTTTGTCTGTTTTTCTTCTTTTTTAGTCTGTCTGTTTTTTGTTATGTTTCCTAAACCTCCATTTCACTCATTATGCAAAATTAGAAATGACGGAGAGTAAGAAAAAAATGTACAATGCAGTTTTTTTATTATTTTCTGGGGTGAATTTTGAACCGTTATCGAATTTATACATACGGGTTTCATTCCTGTTTAATCGTTTATATTTTACTATTTTTTATCTTTATTTATTTATTTACTTATTTATTTGTTTATTGTGTGTTTCTTTTCTCTTGCGTCCTCGTCGTTTCTTTCTCTTCCTGTCCTCACCCTTGGCTGTCGTTGATTTCCTTCCTTTTGTTATTATTTATCCTTGACATCCACGTACTTGAGTTATCTTTTCTTTTTTTGTGTGTATTCCGGATCTCTCTCTCTCTCTCTCTCTCTCTCCGTTATTTTCCTATTTTTTGTTTGTATTTTTCTGGTTCTCTTCCTGTTTCTTTCACCTTTTCTTTTCCTCTTTTCTCTTTCTCTTTTTTCTCCTTTTTCTTCTTCCTGCGTCACACTGTATTATTTTCCCGCATGTTTTTTTTTATCCTTTTTCTTTATTTTCTTTATCTATTTTTTTTTTTACTGGGTGTCGGTGTTGAAGTATTTGCACTACACACACACACACACACACACACACACACACACACACACACACACACACAGACACACACACACACACAGACACACACACACACACACACTGCAAGATAAGAAGGGAGGGAGGGAGAGGTTTGAGGTGGAGGAGGAGGGAGTGGGTGATAAAGAAGGGGAAAGGGGGGAAGGGGGAAAGAGTGGAGGGGGGGGTTGATGTAAAGGGGGGGGAGGGGAAGGAGGGAAATTTTCATGAGGTTTTCACATCCCTCGTCCCTTCACCACCTCGCACCACCAACACCACCACCACATCACCGCAGACCACCACCACCACCACCACCACTTCCACTTAAGTCCTAAGGCAGTAGTCACCGTGTTTCCTGAATTGTTGCTGTTATTATTGTTGTTTTTCCAGGTCACGATGATTGTTGTTGTTGTTGTGGTGGTGGTGGTGGAGGCGATTGTATCTTGTTCTTACGCTTTTATTCTTTCTCTTTTTTTATTCCTTCTTTCTTTTTATCATTCTTTCTCTTTTTTTGTTATTCTTTCTCCCTTTTTGTTATTCTTTCACTGATTATTTGTTTCCCTTTTCTCAATTTATTCAGTCTTTCTTTCTGTCTCTCTTTTTATTTCTTTATTTTATTTTCCATTCCGTCCATCCACTCTTTTTTTTTTCTTTCTATCCCACCCTTTCACCCTTCCTCATTCATGCTTTCTTTATCATTTTTATCACCTCTTCTATCATCTTTTATTCATTTGTTTCCGCGTTTCTTTTTTGTATTGCGTCCTTCCTCCCCCTTTCTTTTTTTTTTCTTTCTATCCCTCCTCTTTTCCTTCCCTCTCTCATCCTTTCTTTTATCATTTTTATCTCCTCCTCTATCATCGTTTATTCTTTTGTTTCCGCCTTTCTGTTTTCTATTCCGTCTTTCCTCCCTCTTTCTCTTTCCTTTCTTTCTATTCCCCTTTTTTTCCTCCCTCTTTCATTCTTTCCTCATCATTTTTATCACCTCCTCTATCATCGTTTATTCTTTTGTTTCCGCCTTTCTGTTTTCTATTCCGTCTTTCCTCCCTTTCTCTTTTCTTTCTTTCTATTCCCCTTTTTTTCCTCCCTCTTTCATCCTTTCCTCGTCATTTTTATCACCTCTTCAATCACCTTTTATTCTTTTGTATCTTTCTTTCTTCTTTCAAACTTCTATATTAAATTTCTATCCTTCGACTTATGTATTATTTCTTATTTTATTTATTTATTTATCAGATTTACGCGAGTTTGTTTGTCTGTCTCCTTCCTTAACGGTTGCTCTGATTAAACTTAGATTTATATACAGTCA
Source organism: Eriocheir sinensis (assembly GCF_024679095.1). NCBI lineage: Eukaryota > Metazoa > Arthropoda > Malacostraca > Decapoda > Varunidae > Eriocheir > Eriocheir sinensis. Next base: position 6,669,313 of record NC_066556.1, on the reverse strand, counting down.
ACACTCTCTCTCTCTCTCTCTCTCTCTCTCTCTCTCTCTCTCTCTCTCTCTCTCTCTCTCTCTCTCTCTCTCTCTAACCTTTGCCTTTTGACCTTTCTTTCACACCTTTCCCTCATCACTTTCCTTTAAACAATCAAGTCACTTTCTCCTCATTTTCACTTCATGCTTCGTCTTCAGTTCATTATCTTCTCTGACGCAATTTTCCTCGCCAATTTCATCCCCTTTTCTCCACCCGTACAAAAAAAGTAATACAGCACTTTGAACCCCGTAATAAGCCGTGCAGAAGAGTAGTGTTAAATGTGTTATCATAAGTTAATGTTAGTGTTTATATTGATATGTATTACTTTTTCTTCTTATTGAGGTTATCTTAGGATCAGGGCTGGTATGAATTCTTTTGGGGGAGCTGCGT